>NW_027476114.1:315000-462500 GCF_051020955.1 Megalopta genalis | reverse complement strand
ACAACCAGAACAACAACAACAACAACAAGAACAACAAGAACAACAACAACATGAACAACAAGAACATCAATAATCAGAACAACAAGAACAACAACAGCAACAAGAGCAACAAGAGCAACAAGAGCAACAAGAGCAACAAGAACAACAAGAACAACAAGATCAACAAGAACAACAAGAACAACAAGAACAACAACAACAACAACAACTAGAACAACAAGAACACCAAGAACAACAAGAACAACAAGATCAACAAGAACAACAAGAACATCAAGAACAACAACAACATGAACAACAAGAACATCAACAACCAGAACAACAACAACAACAACAAAAACAAAAAGAACAACAACAACATGAACAACAAGAACATCACCAACCAGAACAACAAGAACAACAAGATCAACAAGAACAATAACAACAAGAACAGCAAGGACAACAAGAACAACAAGAACAAGAACAGCAAGAACAACAACAAGAAGAACAACATGAACAACAACAACAAGAACAACAAGAACAACAAGAACAACAACAACAACAGGAACAACAAGAACAACAACAACAACAACAACAAGAATAACATAAACAAGAACAACAACAACAAGAAGAAGAACAACAAGAAGAACAACAAGAACAACAAGAACAGCAAGAGCAACAACAACAACAACATCAACAACAACAAGAACAACAAGAACAACAAGAACAACAAGAACAACAAGAACAACAAGAACAACAAGAACAACAAGAACAACAAGAACAACAAGAACAACAACAACAACAGGAACAACAAGAACAACAAGAACAACAGGAACAACAAGAACAACAACAACAAGAAGAAGAACAACAAGATGAACAACAAGAACAACAAGAACAGCAAGAGCAACAACAACAACAAGAACAACAAGAGCAACAAGAACAACAAGAACAACAAGAACAACAAGAACAACAAGAACAACAAGAACAACAAGAACAACATGACCAGCAAGAACAACAAGAACAACAAGAACAAGAACAGCAAGAAAGACAACAACAACGACAACAAAAATAAGAACAACAACAACAACAAGAACAACAACATGAACACCCGGAACAACAAGAACAACAAGAACAACATTAACAACAAGAACAACAAGAACAACAAGATCAACAAGAACAACAAGAACAACAAGAACAACAAGAACAACAAGAACAACAAGAACAACGAGAACAACGAGAACAACAAGAACAACAAGAACAACAAGAACAACAAGAACAACAAGAACAACAAGAACAACGAGAGCAACGAGAACAACGAGAACAACGAGAACAACGAGAACAACGAGAACAACGAGAACAACGAGAACAACGAGAACAACAAGAATAACAAGAACAACAAGAACAACCAGAACAGCAAGAAGAACAACAAGAACAACAAGAACAACCAGAACAGCAAGAAGAACAACAAGAACAACAAGAACAACAAGAACAACAAGATCAACAAAAACAACAAGAACAACAAGAACAACAAGATCAACAAGAACAACAAGAACAACAAGAGCAACAAGAACAACAAGAACAACAAGGACAACAACAACAACAACAAGTACATCAAGAACAACAAGAGCAACAAGAACAAGAACAGCAAGAACAACAACAACAACAACAACAAGAACAACAAAAACAAGAACAACAACAACAACAACAACCGGAACAACAAGAACAACCGGAACAACAAGAACAACAAGAACAACCAGAACAACAACAACATCAACAACAACAAGAACAACAAGAACAGCAAGAACAACAACAACAACCAGAACAACAACAACAACAAGAACAACAAGAACAACAACAACATGAACAACAAGAACATCAACAATCAGAACAACAAGAACAACAACAGCAACAAGAGCAACAAGAGCAACAAGAGCAACAAGAGCAACAAGAGCAACAAGAACAACAAGAACAACAAGATCAACAAGAACAACAAGAACAACAAGAACAACAAGAACAACAAGAACAACAAGAACAACAAGAACAACAAGAACATCAAGAACAACAACAACTTGAACAACAAGAACATCAACAACCAGAACAACAACAGCAACAACAGCAACAAGAGCAACAAGAGCAACAAGAGCAACAAGAACAACAAGAACAACAAGAACAGCAAGAGCAACAACAACAACAACATCAACAACAACAAGAACAACAAGAACAGCAAGAACAACAACAACAACAAGAACAACAAGAACAACAAGGACAACAACAACAACAACAACAAGAACGTCAAGAACAACAAGAGCAACAAGAACAAGAACAGCAAGAACAACAACAACAACAACAAGAACAACAAAAACAAGAACAACAACAACAAGAACAACCGGAACAACAAGAACAACAAGAACAACCAGAACAACAACAACAAGAACAAGAACAACAAGAACATCAACAACCAGGTACACAACAGCAACAAGAGCAACAAGAGCAACAAGAACAACAAGAGCAACAAGAGCAACAAGAGCAACAAGAGCAACAAGAACAACAAGAATAACAAGAACAACAACAACAACAATAACAACTAGAACAACAAGAACAACAAGAACACCAAGAACAACAAGAACAACAAGATCAACAAGAACAACAAGAACATCAAGAACAACAACAACATGAACAACAAGAACATCAACAACCAGAACAACAACAACAACAACAACAAGAACAAAAAGAACAACAACAACATGAACAACAAGAACATCAACAACCAGAACAACAAGAACAACAACAGCAACAAGAGCAACAAGAACAACAAGAACAACAACGACAACAAGAACAACAAGAACATCAAGAACAACAAGAACAACAACAACATGAACAACAACAACATGAACAACAAGCACATCAACAACCAGAACAACAAGAACAACAACAGCAACAAGTGCAACAAGAGCAACAAGAGCAACAAGAGCAACAAGAGCAACAAGAACAACAAGAACAACAAGAACAACAAGATCAACAAGAACAACAAGAACAACAAGAACAACAAGGACAACAACAACAATAACACCAAGAACAGCAAGGACAACAAGAACAACAAGAACAAGAACAGCGAGAACAACAACAAGAAGAACTACATGAACAACAACAACAAGAACAACAAGAACAACAACAACAACAACAGGAACAACAAGAACAACAACAACAACAAGAATAACATAAACGAGAACAACAACAACAAGAAGAAGAACAACAAGAAGAACAACAAGAACAACAAGAACAGCAAGAGCAACAACAACAACAACATCAACAACAACAACAACAACAAGAACAGCAAGAACAACAACAACAACAACCAGAACAACAACAACAACAGCAAGAACAACAAGAACAACAACAACATGAACAACAAGAACATCAAGAATCAGAGCAACAAGAACAACAACAGCAACAAGAGCAACAAGAGCAACAAGAGCAACAAGAGCAACAAGAACAACAAGAACAACAAGATCAACAAGAACAACAAGAACAACAAGAACAACAACAACAACAACAACAACAACTAGAACAACAAGAACACCAAGAACAACAAGAACAACAAGATCAACAAGAACAACAAGAACATCAAGAACAACAACAACATGAACAACAAGAACATCAACAACCAGAACAACAACAACAACAACAACAAAAACAAAAAGAACAACAACAACATGAACAACAAGAACATCACCAACCAGAACAACAAGAACAACAAGATCAACAAGAACAACAAGAACAACAAGGACAACAACAACAATAACAACAAGAACAGCAAGGACAACAAGAACAACAAGAACAAGAACAGCAAGAACAACAACAAGAAGAACTACATGAACAACAACAACAAGAACAACAAGAACAACAACAACAACAGGAACAACAAGAACAACAACAACAACAAGAATAACATAAACAAGAACAACAACAACAACAAGAAGAACAACAAGAAGAACAACAAGAACAACATGAACAGCAAGAGCAACAACAACAACAACATCAACAACAACAAGAACAACAAGAACAGCAAGAACAACAACAACAACAACCAGAACAACAACAACAACAAGAACAACAAGAACAACAACAACATGAACAACAAGAACATCAACAACCAGAACAACAACAACAAAAACAAAAAGAACAACAACAACATGAACAACAAGAACATCACCAACCAGAACAACAAGAACAACAAGATCAACAAGAACAACAAGAACAACAAGGACAACAACAACAATAACAACACGAACAGCAAGGACAACAAGAACAACAAGAACAAGAACAGCAAGAACAACAACAAGAAGAACTACATGAACAACAACAACAAGAACAACAAGAACAACAACAACAACAGGAACAACAAGAACAACAACAACAACAAGAATAACATAAACAAGAACAACAACAACAACAAGAAGAACAACAAGAAGAACAACAAAAACAACAAGAACAGCAAGAGCAACAACAACAACAACATCAACAACAACAAGAACAACAAGAACAGCAAGAACAACAACAACAACAACCAGAACAACAACAACAAGAACAACAAGAACAACAACAACATGAACAACAAGAACATCAACAACCAGAACAACAACAACAACAACAACAAAAACAAAAAGAACAACAACAACATGAACAACAAGAACATCACCAACCAGAACAACAAGAACAACAAGATCAACAAGAACAACAAGAACAACAAGGACAACAACAACAATAACAACAAGAACAGCAAGGACAACAAGAACAACAAGAAGAAGAACAGCTAGAACAACAACAAGAAGAACTACATGAACAACAACAACAACAACAACAACAAGAAGAACAACAACAACATGAACAACAAGAACATCAACAACCAGAACAACAACAACAACAACAACAAAAACAAAAAGAACAACAACAACATGAACAACAAGAACATCACCAACCAGAACAACAAGAACAACAAGATCAACAAGAACAACAAGAACAACAAGGACAACAACAACAATAACAACAAGAACAGCAAGGACAACAAGAACAACAAGAACAAGAACAGCAAGAACAACAACAAGAAGAACTACATGAACAACAACAACAAGAACAACAAGAACAACAACAACAACAGGAACAACAAGAACAACAACAACAACAAGAATAACATAAACAAGAACAACAACAACAAGAAGAAGAACAAGAACAACAAGAACAGCAAGAGCAACAACAACAACAACATCAACAACAACAAGAACAACAAGAACAGCAAGAACAACAACAACAACAACCAGAACAACAACAACAACAAGAACAACAAGAACAACAACAACATGAACAACAAGAACATCAACAACCAGAACAACAACAACAAAAACAAAAAGAACAACAACAACATGAACAACAAGAACATCACCAACCAGAACAACAAGAACAACAAGATCAACAAGAACAACAAGAACAACAAGGTCAACAACAACAATAACAACAAGAACAGCAAGGACAACAAGAACAACAAGAACAAGAACAGCAAGAACAACAACAAGAAGAACTACATGAACAACAACAACAAGAACAACAAGAACAACAACAACAACAGGAACAACAAGAACAACAACAACAACAAGAATAACATAAACAAGAACAACAACAACAACAAGAAGAACAACAAGAAGAACAACAAGAACAACAAGAACAGCAAGAGCAACAACAACAACAACATCAACAACAACAAGAACAACAAGAACAGCAAGAACAACAACAACAACAACCAGAACAACAACAACAACAACAAGAACAACAAGAACAACAACAACATGAACAACAAGAACATCAATAATCAGAACAACAAGAACAACAACAGCAACAAGAGCAACAAGAGCAACAAGAGCAACAAGAGCAACAAGAACAACAAGAACAACAAGATCAACAAGAACAACAAGAACAACAAGAACAACAACAACAACAACAACTAGAACAACAAGAACACCAAGAACAACAAGAACAACAAGATCAACAAGAACAACAAGAACATCAAGAACAACAACAACATGAACAACAAGAACATCAACAACCAGAACAACAACAACAACAACAAAAACAAAAAGAACAACAACAACATGAACAACAAGAACATCACCAACCAGAACAACAAGAACAACAAGATCAACAAGAACAATAACAACAAGAACAGCAAGGACAACAAGAACAACAAGAACAAGAACAGCAAGAACAACAACAAGAAGAACAACATGAACAACAACAACAAGAACAACAAGAACAACAAGAACAACAACAACAACAGGAACAACAAGAACAACAACAACAACAACAACAAGAATAACATAAACAAGAACAACAACAACAAGAAGAAGAACAACAAGAAGAACAACAAGAACAACAAGAACAGCAAGAGCAACAACAACAACAACATCAACAACAACAAGAACAACAAGAACAACAAGAACAACAAGAACAACAAGAACAACAAGAACAACAAGAACAACAAGAACAACAAGAACAACAACAACAACAGGAACAACAAGAACAACAAGAACAACAGGAACAACAAGAACAACAACAACAAGAAGAAGAACAACAAGATGAACAACAAGAACAACAAGAACAGCAAGAGCAACAACAACAACAAGAACAACAAGAGCAACAAGAACAACAAGAACAACAAGAACAACAAGAACAACAAGAACAACAAGAACAACAAGAACAACATGACCAGCAAGAACAACAAGAACAACAAGAACAAGAACAGCAAGAAAGACAACAACAACGACAACAAAAATAAGAACAACAACAACAACAAGAACAACAACATGAACACCCGGAACAACAAGAACAACAAGAACAACATTAACAACAAGAACAACAAGAACAACAAGATCAACAAGAACAACAAGAACAACAAGAACAACAAGAACAACAAGAACAACAAGAACAACGAGAACAACGAGAACAACAAGAACAACAAGAACAACAAGAACAACAAGAACAACAAGAACAACAAGAACAACGAGAGCAACGAGAACAACGAGAACAACGAGAACAACGAGAACAACGAGAACAACGAGAACAACGAGAACAACGAGAACAACAAGAATAACAAGAACAACAAGAACAACCAGAACAGCAAGAAGAACAACAAGAACAACAAGAACAACCAGAACAGCAAGAAGAACAACAAGAACAACAAGAACAACAAGAACAACAAGATCAACAAAAACAACAAGAACAACAAGAACAACAAGATCAACAAGAACAACAAGAACAACAAGAGCAACAAGAACAACAAGAACAACAAGGACAACAACAACAACAACAAGTACATCAAGAACAACAAGAGCAACAAGAACAAGAACAGCAAGAACAACAACAACAACAACAACAAGAACAACAAAAACAAGAACAACAACAACAACAACAACCGGAACAACAAGAACAACCGGAACAACAAGAACAACAAGAACAACCAGAACAACAACAACATCAACAACAACAAGAACAACAAGAACAGCAAGAACAACAACAACAACCAGAACAACAACAACAACAAGAACAACAAGAACAACAACAACATGAACAACAAGAACATCAACAATCAGAACAACAAGAACAACAACAGCAACAAGAGCAACAAGAGCAACAAGAGCAACAAGAGCAACAAGAGCAACAAGAACAACAAGAACAACAAGATCAACAAGAACAACAAGAACAACAAGAACAACAAGAACAACAAGAACAACAAGAACAACAAGAACAACAAGAACAACAAGAACATCAAGAACAACAACAACTTGAACAACAAGAACATCAACAACCAGAACAACAACAGCAACAACAGCAACAAGAGCAACAAGAGCAACAAGAGCAACAAGAACAACAAGAACAACAAGAACAACAAGAACAACAACAACAACAAGAACAACAAGAACAACAAGAACAACATGACCAGCAAGAACAACAAGAACAACAAGAACAAGAACAGCAAGAAAAACAACAACAACGACAACAAAAATAAGAACAACAACAACAACAAGAACAACAACATGAACACCCGGAACAACAAGAACAACAAGAACAACATTAACAACAAGAACAACAAGAACAACAAGATCAACAAGAACAACAAGAACAACAAGAACAACAAGAACAACAAGAACAACAAGAACAACGAGAACAACGAGAACAACAAGAACAACAAGAGCAACAAGAGCAACAAGAGCAACAAGAGCAACAAGAGCAACAAGAACAACAAGAACAGCAAGAACAACAAGATCAACAAGAACAACAAGAACAACAAGAACAACAAGAGCAACAAGAACAACAAGAACAACAAGAACAACAAGAACAACAAGAACAACAAGAACAACAAGAACAACAAGAACAACAAGAACAACAAGAACAACAAGAACAACAAGAACAACAAGGACAACAAGATCAACAAAAACAACAAGAACAACAAGAACAACAAGATCAACAAGAACAACAAGAACAACAAGAGCAACAAGAACAACAAGAACAACAAGGACAACAACAACAACAACAAGTACATCAAGAACAACAAGAGCAACAAGAACAAGAACAGCAAGAACAACAACAACAACAACAACAAGAACAACAAAAACAAGAACAACAACAACAACAACAACAACCGGAACAACAAGAACAACCGGAACAACAAGAACAACAAGAACAACCAGAACAACAACAACATCAACAACAACAAGAACAACAAGAACAGCAAGAACAACAACAACAACCAGAACAACAACAACAACAAGAACAACAAGAACAACAACAACATGAACAACAAGAACATCAACAATCAGAACAACAAGAACAACAACAGCAACAAGAGCAACAAGAGCAACAAGAGCAACAAGAGCAACAAGAGCAACAAGAGCAACAAGAACAACAAGAACAACAAGATCAACAAGAACAACAAGAACAACAAGAACAACAAGAACAACAAGAACAACAAGAACAACAAGAACAACAAGAACAACAAGAACAACAAGAACATCAAGAACAACAACAACTTGAACAACAAGAACATCAACAACCAGAACAACAACAGCAACAACAGCAACAAGAGCAACAAGAGCAACAAGAGCAACAAGAGCAACAGGAGCAACAAGAACAACGAGAATAACAAGGACAACAACAACAACAACAACAACAACAACTAGAACAACAAAAACAACAAGAACAACAAAAACAACAAGAACAACAACAACAACAAGAACATCAAGAACAACAAGAACAACAAGAACAACAAGAACAACAAGAACAACAAGAACAACAAGAACAACAAGACCAACAAGGACAACAAGAACAACAAGAACAACAAGAACAACAAGAACAACAAGAGCAACAAGAGCAACAAGAGCAACAAGAGCAACAAGAGCAACAAGAGCAACAAGAACAACAAGAACAGCAAGAACAACAAGATCAACAAGAACAACAAGAACAACAAGAACAACAAGAGCAACAAGAACAACAAGAACAACAAGAACAACAAGAACAACAAGAACAACAAGAACAACAAGAACAACAAGAACAACAAGAACAACAAGAACAACAAGAACAACAAGGACAACAACAACAACAACAAGAACAACAAGAACAACATGAACAGAAAGAGCAGCAAGAACAACAAGAACAACAAGAACAACAAGAACAACAAGAACAACAGGAACGACAAGAACAACAAGAACAACAAGAACAACAGGAACAACAAGAGCAACAAAAACAAGAACAGCAAGAACAACAACAACAACAACAAGAACAACAGGAACAACAACAGCAAGAACAACAAGAACAACAAGAACAACAAGAGCAACAAGAACAACAAGAACAAGAACAACAACATCTACCAGAACCACAACAACATGAACAGCAAGAACAAGAACAACAACAACAAGAACAACGGGAACAACAACAGCAAGAACAACAAGGACAATAAGAATAACAAGAACAAGAAGAACAACAAGAACAACAAGAGCAACAAGAGCAACAAGAACAACAAGAACAACAAGAACAACAAGAACAACAAGAAAAACAAGAACAAGAACAACAACATCAACCAGAACAACAACAACATGAACAACAAGAACAACAACAGCAACAACAACAACAAGGACAACAAGAACAACAAGAACAAAAAGAACAACAAGAACAACGAGAACAACGAGAACAACGAGATCAACGAGAACAACAACAAGAACAACAACTACAACAACAACAACTAGAACAACAAGAACAACAAGAACACCAAGAACAACAAGAACAACAAGAACATCAAGAACAACAAGAACAACAAGACCAAGAACAACAACAACAACAACAAGAACAAAAAGAACAACAACAACATAAACAACAAGAACATCAACAACCAGAACAACAACAGCAACAACAGCAACAAGAGCAACAAGAGCAACAAGAGCAACAAGAGCAAGAAGAGCACTAAGAACAACAAGAACAACAAGAACAACAACGACAACAACAACTAGAACAACAAGAACACCAAGAACAACAAGAACAACAAGATCAACAAGAACAACAAGAACATCAAGAACAACAACAACATGAACAACAAGAACATCAACAACCAGAACAACAACAACAACAACAACAACAAGAACAAAAAGAACAACAACAACATGAACAACAAGAACATCACCAACCAGAACAACAAGAACATCACCAACCAGAACAACAAGAACAACAAGATCAACAAGAACAACAAGAACAACAAGAACAACAAGGACATCAACAACAATAACAACAAGAACAGCAAGGACAACAAGAACAACAAGAACAAGAACAGCAAGAACAACAACAAGAAGAACTACATGAACAACAACAACAAGAACAACAAGAACAACAACAACAACAACAGGAACAACAAGAACAACAACAACAACAAGAATAACATAAACAAGAACAACAACAACAAGAAGAACAAGAACAACAACAACATGAACAACAAGAACATCAACAATCAGAACAACAAGAACAACAACAGCAACAAGAGCAACAAGAGCAACAAGAGCAACAAGAGCAACAAGAACAACAAGAACAACAAGATCAACAAGAACAACAAGAACAACAAGAACAACAAGAACAACAAGAACAACAAGAACAACAACAACATGAACAACAAGAACAACAAGAACAACAAGAACAACAAGAACAACAAGAACAACAAGAACAACAAGAACAACAACAACAACGGGAACAACAAGAACAACAACAACAACAAGAATAACATAAACAAGAACAACAACAACAAGAAGAAGAACAACAAGAAGAACAACAAGAACAACAAGAACAGCAAGAGCAACAACAACAACAACATCAACAACAACAAGAACAACAAGAATAGCAAGAACAACAACAACAACAACCAGAACAACAACAACAACAACAACAAGAACAACAACAACATGAACAACAAGAACATCAACAATCAGAGCAACAAGAACAACAACTGCAACAAGAGCAACAAGAGCAACAAGAGCAACAAGAGCAACAAGAACAACAAGAACAACAAGATCAACAAGAACAACAAGAACAACAAGAACAACAAGAACAACAAGAACAACAAGATCAAGAACAGCAAGAACAACAAGAACAACAAGAACAACAAGAACAACAAGAACAACAAGAGCAACAAGAACAACAAGAACAACAAGAACAACAAGAACTACAAGAACAACAAGAACAACAAGAACAACAAGAACAACAAGAACAACAAGAACAACAAGAACAACAAGAACAACAAGAACAACAAGAACAACAAGAACAACAAGAACAACAAGAACAACAAGAACAACAAGAACAACAAGAACAACAGGAACAACAAGAACAACAAGAACAACAAGAACAACAAGAACAACAAGAGCAACAAGAACAACAACAACAACAAGGACAACAACAACAACAACAAGAACGTCAAGAACAACAAGAGCAACAAGAACAAGAACAGCAAGGACAACAACAACAACAACAAGAACAACAAAAACAAGAACAACAACAACAACAAGAACAACCGGAACAACAAGAACAACAAGAACAACCAGAACAACAACAACAAGAACAAGAACAACAAGAACATCAACAACCAGAACAACAACAACAACAACAACAAAAACAAAAAGAACAACAACAACATGAACAACAAGAACATCACCAACCAGAACAACAAGAACAACAAGATCAACAAGAACAACAAGAACAACAAGGACAACAACAACAATAACAACAAGAACAGCAAGGACAACAAGAACAACAAGAAGAAGAACAGCAAGAACAACAACAAGAAGAACTACATGAACAACAACAACAAGAACAACAAGAACAACAACAACAACAGGAACAACAAGAACAACAACAACAACAAGAATAACATAAACAAGAACAACAACAACAACAAGAAGAACAACAAGAAGAACAACAAGAACAACAAGAACAGCAAGAGCAACAACAACAACAACATCAACAACAACAAGAACAACAAGAACAGCAAGAACAACAACAACAACAACCAGAACAACAACAACAACAACAAGAACAACAAGAACAACAACAACATGAACAACAAGAGCATCAACAATCAGAACAACAAGAACAACAACAGCAACAAGAGCAACAAGAGCAACAAGAGCAACAAGAGCAACAAGAACAACAAGAACAACAAGATCAACAAGAACAACAAGAACAACAAGAACAACAACAACAACAACAACTAGAACAACAAGAACACCAAGAACAACAAGAACAACAAGATCAACAAGAACAACAAGAACATCAAGAACAACAACAACATGAACAACAAGAACATCAACAACCAGAACAACAACAACAACAACAAAAACAAAAAGAACAACAACAACATGAACAACAAGAACATCACCAACCAGAACAACAAGAACAACAAGATCAACAAGAACAATAACAACAAGAACAGCAAGGACAACAAGAACAACAAGAACAAGAACAGCAAGAACAACAACAAGAAGAACAACATGAACAACAACAACAAGAACAACAAGAACAACAACAACAACAGGAACAACAAGAACAACAACAACAACAACAACAAGAATAACATAAACAAGAACAACAACAACAAGAAGAAGAACAACAAGAAGAACAACAAGAACAACAAGAACAGCAAGAGCAACAACAACAACAACATCAACAACAACAAGAACAACAAGAACAACAAGAACAACAAGAACAACAAGAACAACAAGAACAACAAGAACAACAAGAACAACAACAACAACAGGAACAACAAGAACAACAAGAACAACAAGAACAACAGGAACAACAAGAACAACAACAACAAGAAGAAGAACAACAAGATGAACAACAAGAACAACAAGAACAGCAAGAGCAACAACAACAACAAGAACAACAAGAGCAACAAGAACAACAAGAACAACAAGAACAACAAGAACAACAAGAACAACAAGAACAACAAGAACAACAAGAACAACAAGAACAACAAGAACAACAAGAACAACAAGAACAACAAGAACAACATGACCAGCAAGAACAACAAGAACAACAAGAACAAGAACAGCAAGAAAAACAACAACAACGACAACAAAAATAAGAACAACAACAACAACAAGAACAACAACATGAACACCCGGAACAACAAGAACAACAAGAACAACAAGAACAACAAGAACAACAAGAACAACAAGAACAACAAGATCAACAAGAACAACAAGAACAACAAGAACAACAAGAACAACAAGAACAACAAGAACAACGAGAACAACGAGAACAACAAGAACAACAAGAACAACAAGAACAACAAGAACAACAAGAACAACAAGAACAACGAGAGCAACGAGAACAACGAGAACAACGAGAACAACGAGAACAACGAGAACAACGAGAACAACGAGAACAACGAGAACAACAAGAATAACAAGAACAACAAGAACAACAAGAACAGCAACAAGAACAACAAGAACAACCAGAACAGCAAGAAGAACAACAAGAACAACAAGATCAACAAAAACAACAAGAACAACAAGAACAACAAGATCAACAAGAACAACAAGAACAACAAGAGCAACAAGAACAACAAGAACAGCAAGGACAACAACAACAACAACAAGTACATCAAGAACAACAAGAGCAACAAGAACAAGAACAGCAAGAACAACAACAACAACAACAACAACAAGAACAACAAAAACAAGAACAACAACAACAACAACAACAACCGGAACAACAAGAACAACCGGAACAACAAGAACAACAAGAACAACCAGAACAACAACAACATCAACAACAACAAGAACAACAAGAACAGCAAGAACAACAACAACAACCAGAACAACAACAACAACAAGAACAACAAGAACAACAACAACATGAACAACAAGAACATCAACAATCAGAACAACAAGAACAACAACAGCAACAAGAGCAACAAGAGCAACAAGAGCAACAAGAGCAACAAGAGCAACAAGAACAACAAGAACAACAAGATCAACAAGAACAACAAGAACAACAAGAACAACAAGAACAACAAGAACAACAAGAACAACAAGAACATCAAGAACAACAACAACTTGAACAACAAGAACATCAACAACCAGAACAACAACAGCAACAACAGCAACAAGAGCAACAAGAGCAACAAGAGCAACAAGAACAACAAGAACAACAAGAACAACAAGAACAACAACAACAACAAGAACAACAAGTACAACAAGAACAACATGACCAGCAAGAACAACAAGAACAACAAGAACAAGAACAGCAAGAAAAACAACAACAACGACAACAAAAATAAGAACAACAACAACAACAAGAACAACAACATGAACACCCGGAACAACAAGAACAACAAGAACAACATTAACAACAAGAACAACAAGAACAACAAGATCAACAAGAACAACAAGAACAACAAGAACAACAAGAACAACAAGAACAACAAGAACAACGAGAACAACGAGAACAACAAGAACAACAAGAACAACAAGAACAACAAGAACAACAAGAACAACAAGAACAACGAGAGCAACGAGAACAACGAGAACAACGAGAACAACGAGAACAACGAGAACAACGAGAACAACGAGAACAACGAGAACAACAAGAATAACAAGAACAACAAGAACAACCAGAACAGCAAGAAGAACAACAAGAACAACAAGAACAACCAGAACAGCAAGAAGAACAACAAGAACAACAAGAACAACAAGAACAACAAGATCAACAAAAACAACAAGAACAACAAGAACAACAAGATCAACAACAACATGAACAACAAGAACATCAACAATCAGAACAACAAGAACAACAACAGCAACAAGAGCAACAAGAGCAACAAGAGCAACAAGAGCAACAAGAGCAACAAGAACAACAAGAACAACAAGATCAACAAGAACAACAAGAACAACAAGAACAACAAGAACAACAAGAACAACAAGAACAACAAGAACAACAAGAACAACAAGAACAACAAGAACAACAAGAACATCAAGAACAACAACAACTTGAACAACAAGAACATCAACAACCAGAACAACAACAGCAACAACAGCAACAAGAGCAACAAGAGCAACAAGAGCAACAAGAGCAACAGGAGCAACAAGAACAACGAGAATAACAAGGACAACAACAACAACAACAACAACAACAACAACTAGAACAACAAAAACAACAAGAACAACAAAAACAACAAAAACAACAAGAACAACAACAACAACAAGAACATCAAGAACAACAAGAACAACAAGAACAACAAGAACAACAAGAACAACAAGAACAACAAGAACAACAAGAACAACAAGAACAACAAGAACAACAAGAACAACAAGAACAACAAGAACAACAAGAACAACAAGAACAACAAGAGCAACAAGAACAACAAGAACAAGAACAACAACATCTACCAGAACCACAACAACATGAACAGCAAGAACAAGAACAACAACAACAAGAACAACGGGAACAACAACAGCAAGAACAACAAGGACAATAAGAATAACAAGAACAAGAAGAACAACAAGAACAACAAGAGCAACAAGAGCAACAAGAACAACAAGAACAACAAGAACAACAAGAACAACAAGAAAAACAAGAACAAGAACAACAACATCAACCAGAACAACAACAACATGAACAACAAGAACAACAACAGCAACAACAACAACAAGGACAACAAGAACAACAAGAACAAAAAGAACAACAAGAACAACGAGAACAACGAGAACAACGAGATCAACGAGAACAACAACAAGAACAACAACTACAACAACAACAACTAGAACAACAAGAACAACAAGAACACCAAGAACAACAAGAACAACAAGAACATCAAGAACAACAAGAACAACAAGACCAAGAACAACAACAACAACAACAAGAACAAAAAGAACAACAACAACATAAACAACAAGAACATCAACAACCAGAACAACAACAGCAACAACAGCAACAAGAGCAACAAGAGCAACAAGAGCAACAAGAGCAAGAAGAGCACTAAGAACAACAAGAACAACAAGAACAACAACGACAACAACAACTAGAACAACAAGAACACCAAGAACAAGAAGAACAACAAGATCAACAAGAACAACAACAACAAGAAGAAGAACAACAAGAAGAACAACAAGAACAACAAGAACAGCAAGAGCAACAACAACAACAACATCAACAAGAACAAGAACAACAAGAATAGCAAGAACAACAACAACAACCAGAACAACAACAACAACAACAAGAACAACAAGAACAACAACAACATGAACAACAAGAACATCAACAATCAGAACAACAAGAACAACAACAGCAACAAGAGCAACAAGAGCAACAAGAGCAACAAGAGCAACAAGAACAACAAGAACAACAAGATCAACAAGAACAACAAGAACAACAAGAACAACAAGAACAACAAGAACAACAAGAACAACAACAACATGAACAACAAGAACAACAAGAACAACAAGAACAACAAGAACAACAAGAACAACAAGAACAACAAGAACAACAACAACAACGGGAACAACAAGAACAACAACAACAACAAGAATAACATAAACAAGAACAACAACAACAAGAAGAAGAACAACAAGAAGAACAACAAGAACAACTAGAACAGCAAGAGCAACAACAACAACAACATCAACAACAACAAGAACAACAAGAATAGCAAGAACAACAACAACAACAACCAGAACAACAACAACAACAACAAGAACAACAACATGAACAACAAGAACATCAACAATCAGAGCAACAAGAACATCAACTGCAACAAGAGCAACAAGAGCAACAAGAGCAACAAGAGCAACAAGAACAACAAGAACAACAAGATCAACAAGAACAACAAGAACAACAAGAACAACAAGAACAACAAGAACAACAAGATCAAGAACAGCAAGAACAACAAGAACAACAAGAACAACAAGAACAACAAGAACAACAAGAACAACAAGAACAACAAGAACAACAAGAACTACAAGAACAACAAGAACAACAAGAACAACAAGAACAACAAGAACAACAAGAACAACAAGAACAACAAGAACAACAAGAACAACAAGAACAACAAGAACAACAAGAACAACAAGAACAACAAGAACAACAAGAACAACAAGAACAACAAGAACAACAAGAACAACAAGAACAACAAGAACAACAAGAGCAACAAGAACAACAACAACAACAAGGACAACAACAACAACAACAACAAGAACGTCAAGAACAACAAGAGCAACAAGAACAAGAACAGCAAGGACAACAACAACAACAACAAGAACAACAAAAACAAGAACAACAACAACAACAAGAACAACCGGAACAACAAGAACAACAAGAACAACCAGATCAACAACAACAAGAACAAGAACAACAAGAACATCAACAACCAGAACAACAACAGCAACAAGAGCAACAAGAGCAACAAGAGCAACAAGAGCAACAAGAGCCACAAGAGCAACAAGAGCAACAAGAACAACAAGAATAACAAGAACAACAACAACAACAACAACAACTAGAACAACAAGAACAACAAGAACACCAAGAACAACGAGAACAACAAGATCAACAAGAACAACAAGAACAACAAGGACAACAACAACAATAACAACAAGAACAGCAAGGACAACAAGAACAACAAGAACAAGAACAGCAAGAACAACAACAAGAAGAACTACATGAACAACAACAACAAGAACAACAAGAACAACAACAACAACAGGAACAACAAGAACAACAACAACAAGAATAACATAAACAAGAACAACAACAAGAAGAAGAAGAACAACAAGAAGAACAACAAGAACAACGAGAACAACAAGAACAACAACAACATGAACAACAAGAACATCAACAATCAGAACAACAAGAACAACAACAGCAACAACAGCAACAAGAGCAACAAGAGCAACAAGAGCAACAAGAGCAACAAGAGCAACAAGAGCAACAAGAACAACAAGAACAACAAGATCAACAAGAACAACAAGAACAACAAGAACAACAAGAACAGCAAGAACAACAAGAACAAGAACAGCAAGAACAACAAGAACAACAAGAGCAACAAGAACAACAAGAACAACAAGAACAACAAGAACAACAAGAACAACAAGAGCAACAAGAACAATAAGATCAACAAGGACAACAACAACAACAACAAGAACATCAAGAATAACAAGAGCAACAAGAACAAGAACAGCAAGAACAACAACAACAACAACAAGAACAACAAAAACAAGAACAACAACAACAACAACAACAACCGGAACAACAAGAACAACCGGAACAACAAGAACAACAAGAACAACCAGAACAACAACAACATCAACAACAACAAGAACAACAAGAACAGCAAGAACAACAACAACAACAACCAGAACAACAACAACAACAACAAGAACAACAAGAACAACAACAACATGAACAACAAGAACATCAACAATCATAACAACAAGAACAACAACAGCAACAAGAGCAACAAGAACAGCAAGAACACCAAGAACAACAAGAACAACAAGAACAACAAGAACAACAAGAACATCAAGAACAACACCAACATGAACAACAAGAGCATCAACAACCAGAACAACAACAACAACAACATCAACAAGAACAAGAAGAACAACAAGAACAACAAGAGCAACAAGAGCAACAATAACAACAAGAACAACAAGAACAACAAGAACAACAAGAACAAAAGAACAACAACATCAACCAGAACAACAACAACATGAACAACAAGAACAACAACAGCAACAACAACAACAAGGACAACAAGAACAACACGAACAAAAAGAACAACAAGAACAACGAGAACAACGAGAACAACGAGAACAACAACAAGAACAACAACAACAACTAGAACAACAAGAACAACAAGAACACCAAGAACAATAAGAACAACAAGAACAACAAGAACATCAAGAACAACACCAACATGAACAACAAGAGCATCAACTACCAGAACAACAACAACAACAACATCAACAAGAACAAAAAGAACAACAACAACATGAACAACAAGAACATCAACAACCAGAACAACAAGAACAACAACAGCAACAAGAGCAACAAGAGCAACAAGAGCAACAAGAGCAACAAGAGCAACAAGAGCAACAAGAGCAACAAGAACAACAAGAACAACAACGACAACAAGAACAACATGAACATCAAGAACAACAAGAACAACAACAACATGAACAACAAGAACATCAACAACCAGAACAACAAGAACAACAAGAACAACAAGAACAACAAGAACAACAAGAACAACAAGAACAACAAGAACAACAAGAACAACAAGAACAACAAGAACAACAAGAACAACAAGAACAACAAGAACAACAAGAACAACAAGAACAACAAGAACAACAAGAACAACAAGAACAACAAGAACAACAAGAACAACAAGAACAACAAGAACAACAAGAACAACAAGAACTACAACAACAACAAGGACAACAAGAACAACAAGAACAACAAGAACAACAGGAACAACAAGAACAACAAGAACAACAAGAACAACAAGAACAACAAGAACAACAAGAACAACAAGAACAACAAGAACAACAAGAACAACAAGAGCAACAAGAACAACAAGAAAAACAAGAACAACAAGAACAACAAGAACAACAAGAACAACAAGAACAACAAGAACAACAAGAACAACAAGAACAACAAGAACAACAAGAACAACGAGAACAACGAGAACAACGAGAACAACGAGAACAACGAGAACAACAAGAACAACAAGAACAACAAGAACATCAAGAACAACAACAACATGAACAACAAGAGCATCAACAACCAGAACAACAACAACAACAACATCAACAAGAACAAAAAGAACAACAACAACATGAACAACAAGAACATCAACAGCCAGAACAACAAGAACAACAACAGCAACAAGAGCAACAAGAGCAACAAGAACAACAAGGACATCAACAACAATAACAACAAGAACAGCAAGGACAACAAGAACAACAAGAACAAGAACAGCAAGAACAACAACAAGAAGAACTACATGAACAACAACAACAAGAACAAACAAGAACAACAACAACAACAGGAACAACAAGAACAACAACAACAACAAGAATAACATAAACAAGAACAACAACAACAAGAAGAAGAACAACAAGAAGAACAACAAGAACAACAAGAACAGCAAGAGCAACAACAACAACAACATCAACAACAACAAGAACAACAAGAATAGCAAGAACAACAACAACAACAACCAGAACAACAACAACAACAACAAGAACAACAAGAACAACAACAACATGAACAACAAGAACATCAACAATCAGAACAACAAGAACAACAACAGCAACAAGAGCAACAAGAGCAACAAGAGCAACAAGAGCAACAAGAGCAACAAGAACAACAAGAACAACAAGATCAACAAGAACAACAAGAACAGCAAGAACAACAAGAACAACAAGAACAACAAGAACAACGAGAACAACGAGAACAACGAGAACAACGAGAACGACGAGAACGACGAGAACGACGAGAACGACGTGAACAACGAGAACAACGAGAACAACAAGAACAACAAGAGCAACAAGAACAACAAGAACAACAAGAACAACAAGAACAACAAGAACAACAAGAACAACAAGAACAACAAGAACAACAAGAACAACAAGAACAACAAGAACAGCAAGATCAACAAGAACAACAAGAACAACAAGAACAACAAGAACAACAAGAACAACAAGAACAACAAGAACAACAAGAACAACAAGAACAACAAGAACAACAAGAACAACAAGAACAACAAGAACAACAAGAACAACGAGAACAACGAGAACAACGAGAACAACGAGAACAACGAGAACAACAAGAACAACAAGAACAACAAGAACATCAAGAACAACAGCAACATGAACAACAAGAGCATCAACAACCAGAACAACAACAACAACAACATCAACAAGAACAGAAAGAACAACAACAACATGAACAACAAGAACATCAACAACCAGAACAACAAGAACAACAACAGCAACAAGAGCAACAAGAGCAACAAGAGCAACAAGAACAACAAGAGCAACAAGAACAACAAGAACAACAAGGACAACAACAACAACAACAACAAGAACGTCAAGAACAACAAGAGCAACAAGAACAAGAACAGCAAGAACAACAACAACAACAACAACAAGAACAACAAAAACAAGAACAACAACAACAACAAGAACAACCGGAACAACAAGAACAACAAGAACAACAAGAACAACAAGAACAACAAGAACAACAAGAACAACAAGAACAACAAGAACAACAAGAACAACAAGAACAACAAGAACAACAAGAACAACAAGAACAACAAGAACAACAAGAACAACAAGAACAACAAGAACAACAAGAACAACAAGAACAACAAGAACAACAAGAACAACAAGAACAACAAGAACAACGAGAACAACGAGAACAACGAGAACAACGAGAACAACAAGAACAACAAGAACAACAAGAACATCAAGAACAACAACAACATGAACAACAAGAGCATCAACAACCAGAACAACAACAACAACAACATCAACAAGAACAAAAAGAACAGCAACAACATGAACAACAAGAACATCAACAACCAGAACAACAAGAACAACAACAGCAACAAGAGCAACAAGAGCAACAAGAGCAACAAGAGCAACAAGAGCAACAAGAGCAACAAGAACAACAAGAACAACAACGACAACAAGAACAACAAGAACAACAAGAACAACAAGAACAACAAGAACAACAAGAACAACAAGAGCAACAAGAACAACAAGAACAACAAGAACAACAAGAACAACAAGAACAACAAGAACAACAAGAACAACAAGAACAACAAGAACAACAAGAACAACAAGAACAACGAGAACAACGAGAACAACGAGAACAACGAGAACAACGAGAACGACGAGAACGACGAGAACGACGAGAACGACGAGAACGACGAGAACGACGAGAACAACGAGAACAACGAGAACAACAAGAACAACAAGAGCAACAAGAACAACAAGAACAACAAGAACAACGAGAACAACAAGAACAACAAGAACAACAAGAACAACAAGAACAAGAACAGCAAGAACAACAAGAACAACGAGAACAACGAGAACAACGAGAACAACGAGAACAACGAGAACAACGAGAACAACGAGAACAACGAGAACACCAAGAACAACAAGAACAACAAGAACAAGAACAGGAAGAACAACAACAACAAGAACAACAAAAACAAGAACAACAACAAGAACAACACGAACAACAAGAACAACAAGAACAACAAGAACAACAAGAACAACAAGAACAACAAGAACAACAAGAACAACAAGAACAACAAGAACAACAAGAACAACAAGAACAACAAGAACAACAAGAACAACAAGAACAACAAGAACAACAAGAACAACAAGAACAACAAGAACAACAAGAACAACAAGAACAACAAGAACAACAAGAACAACAAGAACAACGAGAACAACGAGAACAACGAGAACAACGAGAACAACAAGAACAACAAGAACAACAAGAACATCAAGAACAACAACAACATGAACAACAAGAGCATCAACAACCAGAACAACAACAACAACAACATCAACAAGAACAAAAAGAACAACAACAACATGAACAACAAGAACATCAACAACCAGAACAACAAGAACAACAACAGCAACAAGAGCAACAAGAGCAACAAGAGCAACAAGAGCAACAAGAGCAACAAGAGCAACAAGAACAACAAGAACAACAACGACAACAAGAACAACAAGAACAACAAGAACAACAAGAACAACAAGAACAACAAGAACAACAAGAGCAACAAGAACAACAAGAACAACAAGAACAACAAGAACAACAAGAACAACAAGAACAACAAGAACAACAAGAACAACAAGAACAACAAGAACAACAAGAACAACGAGAACAACGAGAACAACGAGAACAACGAGAACAACGAGAACGACGAGAACGACGAGAACGACGAGAACGACGAGAACGACGAGAACAACGAGAACAACGAGAACAACAAGAACAACAAGAGCAACAAGAACAACAAGAACAACAAGAACAACGAGAACAACAAGAACAACAAGAACAACAAGAACAACAAGAACAAGAACAGCAAGAACAACAAGAACAACGAGAACAACGAGAACAACGAGAACAACGAGAACAACGAGAACAACGAGAACAACGAGAACAACGAGAACACCAAGAACAACAAGAACAACAAGAACAAGAACAGGAAGAACAACAACAACAAGAACAACAAAAACAAGAACAACAACAAGAACAACACGAACAACAACAAGAACAACAACAACAACAAGAACAACAAGAACAACAAGAACAACAAGAACAACAAGAACAACAAGAACAACAAGAACAACAAGAACAACAAGAACAACAAGAACAACAAGAACAACAAGAACAACAAGAACAACAAGAACAACAAGAACAACAAGAACAACAAGAACAACAAGAACAACAAGAACAACAAGAACAACAAGAACAACAAGAACAACAAGAACAACAAGAACAACAAGAACAACAAGAACAACAAGAACAACAAGAACAACAAGAACAACAAGAACAACAAGAACAACAAGAACAACAAGAAGAACAAGAACAACAAGAACAACAAGAACAACAAGAGCAACAAGAACAAGAACAACAAGAACAACAACAACAACAACAACAAGAACAACAGGAACAACAACAGCAAGAACAACAAGAACAACAAGAACAACAAGAACAACAAGAGCAACAAGAACAACAAGAACAAGAACAACAACATCTACCAGAACCACAACAACATGAACAGCAAGAACAAGAACAACAACAACAACAACAACAATAACAACGACAACAAGAACATTGGGAACAACAACAGCAAGAACAACGAGGACAAAAAGAATAACAAGAACAAGAAGAACAACATGAACAACAAGAACAACAAGAACAACAAGAACAACGAGAACAACGAGAACAACGAGAACAACGAGAACAACGAGAACAACGAGAACAACGAGAACAACGAGAACAACGAGAACAACGAGAACAACGAGAACAACGAGAACAACGAGAACAACAAGAACAACCAGAACAGCAAGAAGAACAACAAGAACAACAAGAACAACAAGAACAACAAGATCAACAATAACAACAAGAACAACAAGAACAACAAGAACAACAAGAACAACAAGAACAACAAGAACAACAAGAACAACAAGAACAACAAGAACAACAAGAACTACAACAATAACAAGGACAGCAACAACAACTACAACAAGAACAGCAAGAACAACAACAAGAACAACAAGAACAACAACAAGAACAACAAGAACAACAAGATCAACAAAAACAACATCTACAACAAGAACAGCAAGAACAACAACAACAACAACAAGAACAACAAGAACAGAAAGAACAACAAGGACAACAAGAACAAGAACAGCAAGAGCAACAACAACAAGAACCGCATGAACAACAACAACAAGAACAATAAGAACAACAACAAGAACAACAAGAGCAACAAGAACAACAAGAGCAACAAGAACAACAAGAACGACAAGAAAAACAAGAACAAGAACAACAACATCAACCAGAACAACAACAACATGAAAAACAAGAACAACAACAGCAACAACAACAACAAGGACAACAAGAACAACAAGAGCAAAAAGAACAACAAGAACAACGAGAACAACGAGAACAACGGGAACAACGAGAACAACAACAAGAACAACAACAACAACAACAACAACAACTAGAACAACAAGAACAACAAGAACACCAAGAAAACCCAGAACAAAAAGAACAACAAGAATAACAAGAACAACAAGAACATCAAGAACAACAACAACATGAACAACAAGAACATCAACAACCAGAACAACAAGAACAACAACAGCAACAAGAGCAACAAAAGCAACAAGAGCAACAAGAACGACAAGAACAACAAGAACAACAAGATCAACAAGAGCAACAAGAGCAACAAGAACAACAAGAACAACACGAACCACAACAAGAACAACAAGAACAACACGAACCACAACAAGAACAACAAGAACAACACGAACCACAACAAGAACAACAACAACAAGAAGATCAACAAGAACAACAAGAACAACAAGAACAACAAGTGCAACAAGAACAAGAACAGCAAGAACAACAACAACAAGAACTGCAAGAACAACAACAACAACAAGAACAACAGGAACAACAACAGCAAGAACAACAAGAACAACAAGAACAACATGAGCAACAAGAGCAACAAGAACAAGAACAACAACATCTACCAGAACCACAACAACATGAACAACAAGAACAACAAGAAAAACAAGAACAGGAACAACAACATCAACCAGAACAACAACAACATGAACAACAAGAACAACAACAGCAACAACAACAACAAGGACAACAAGAACAACAAGAGCAAAAAGAACAACAAGAACAACGAGAACAACGAGAACAACGGGAACAACGAGAACAACAACAAGAACAACAACAACAACAACAACAACAACTAGAACAACAAGAACAACAAGAACACCAAGAACACCCAGAACAAAAAGAACAACAAGAATAACAAGAACAACAAGAACATCAAGAACAACAACAACATGAACAAGAAGAACATCAACAACCAGAACAACAAGAACAACAACAGCAACAAGAGCAACAAAAGCAACAAGAGCAACAAGAACGACAAGAACAACAAGAACAACAAGATCAACAAGAGCAACAAGAGCAACAAGAACAACAAGAACAACAAGAACAACAAGAACAACAAGAACAAGAACAGCAAGAAAAACAACAAAAACAACAACAAAAATAAGAACAACAACAACAACAAGAACAACAAAATCAACAAAAACAACAACTACAACAAGAACAGCAAGAACAACAACAACAAGAAGAACAACAAGAACAGAAAGAACAACAAGGACAACAAGAACAAGAACAGCAAGAGCAACAACAACAAGAACCACATGAACAACAACAACAAGAACAACAAGAACAACAACAACAACAGGAACAACAAGAACCACAACGACAAGAACAACAACAACAAGAACAACAAAAACAAGAACAACAAGAACAACAACAAGAACAACAAGAGCAACAAGAACAACAAGAGCAACAAGAACAACAAGAGCAACAAGAGCAACAAGAACAACAAGATCAACAAGAACAACAAGCACAACAAGAACAACAAGGACAACAACAACAAGAACAACAAGGACAACAACAACAACAAGGACAACTAGAACAACAACAAGAAGAACAACAAGAACAACATGAACAGCAAAAACAACAAGAACAACAAGAACAACAAGAACAACAAGAACAACAAGAACAACAAGAACAACAAGAACAACAAGAACAACAAGAACAACAAGAACAACAAGAACAACAAGAACAACAAGAACAACAAGAACAACAAGAACAACAAGAACAACAAGAACAACCAGAACAACAAGAGCAACAAGAACAACAAGAACAACAAGAACAACAAGAACAACAAGGACAACAACAACAAGAACAACAAGATCAACATGAACAGAAAGAACAGCAAGAACAACAAGAACAACAAGAACAACAAGAACAACAAGAACAACAAGAACAAGAACAGGAAGAACAACAACAACAACAAGAATAACAAAAACAAGAACAACAACAAGAACAACACGAACCACAACAAGAACAACAAGAACAACACGAACCACAACAAGAACAACAACAACAAGAAGATCAACAAGAACAACAAGAACAACAAGAACAACAAGTGCAACAAGAACAAGAACAGCAAGAACAACAACAACAAGAACTGCAAGAACAACAACAACAACAACAAGAACAACAGGAACAACAACAGCAAGAACAACAAGAACAACAAGAACAACATGAGCAACAAGAGCAACAAGAACAAGAACAACAACATCTACCAGAACCACAACAACATGAACAACAAGAACAACAAGAAAAACAAGAACAGGAACAACAACATCAACCAGAACAACAACAACATGAACAACAAGAACAACAACAGCAGCAACAACAACAAGGACAACAAGAACAACAAGAACAACAAGAACAACAAGAACAACGAGAACAACGAGAACAACGAGAACAACGAGAACAACGAGAACAACGAGAACAACAACAAGAACAACAACAACAACAACAACAACTAGAACAACAAGAACAACAAGAACACCAAGAACAACTAGAACAACAAGAACAACAAGAACATCAAGAACAACAACAACATGAACAACAAGAACATCAACAACCAGAACAACAAGAACAACAACAGCAACAAGAGCAACAAGAGCAACAAGAGCAACAAGAACAACAAGGACAACAACAACAAGAACAACAAGATCAACATGAACAGAAAGAACAGCAAGAACAACAAGAACAACAAGAACAACAAGAACAACAAGAACAACAAGAACAACAAGAACAACAAGAACAACAAGAACAACAAGAACAACAAGAACAACAAGAACAACAAGAACAACAAGAACAACAAGAACAACAAGAACAACAAGAACAACAAGAACAACAAGAACAACAAGAACAACAAGAACAACAAGAACAACAAGAACAACAAGAACAACAAGAACAACAAGAACAACAAGAACAACAAGAACAACAAGAGCAACAAGAACAAGAACAGCAAGAACAACAACAACAACAACAACAAGAACAACAGGAACAACAACAGCAAGAACAACAAGAACAACAAGAACAACAAGAACAACAAGAGCAACAAGAACAACAAGAACAAGAACAACAACATCTACCAGAACCACAACAACATGAACAGCAAGAACAAGAACAACAACAACAACAACAAGAACAACGACAACAAGAACATTGGGAACAACAACAGCAAGAACAACAAGGACAAAAAGAATAACAAGAACAAGAAGAACAACAAGAACAACAAGAACAACAAGAACAACGAGAACAACGAGAACAACGAGAACAACGAGAACAACGAGAACAACGAGAACAACGAGAACAACGAGAACAACGAGAACAACAAGAACAACCAGAACAGCAAGAAGAACAACAAGAACAACAAGATCAACAATAACAACAAGAACAACAAGAACAACAAGAACAACAAGAACAACAAGAACAACAAGAACAACAAGAACAACAAGAACAACAAGATCAACAAAAACAACATCTACAACAAGAACAGCAAGAACAACAACAACAACAACAAGAACAACAAGAACAGAAAGAACAACAAGGACAACAAGAACAAGAACAGCAAGAGCAAAAACAACAAGAACCGCATGAACAACAACAACAAGAACAACAGGAACAACAACAAGAACAACAAGAGCAACAAGAACAACAAGAAAAACAAGAACAAGAACAACAACATCAACCAGAACAACAACAACATGAACAACAAGAACAACAACAGCAACAACAACAACAACAACAACAACTAGAACAACAAGAACAACAAGAACACCAAGAACACCCAGAACAAAAAGAACAACAAGAACAACAAGAACAACAAGAACATCAAGAACAACAACAACATGAACAACAAGAACATCAACAACCAGAACAACAAGAACAACAACAGCAACAAGAGCAACAAAAGCAACAAGAGCAACAAGAACGACAAGAACAACAAGAACAACAAGATCAACAAGAGCAACAAGAGCAACAAGAACAACAAGAACAACAAGAACAACAAGAACAGCAAGAACAAGAACAGCAAGAGAAACAACAAAAACAACAACAAAAATAAGAACAACAGCAACAACAAGAACAACAAGAACAACAAGAACAACAAGAACAACAAGAACAACAAGAACAACAAGAACAACAAGAACAACAAGAACAACAAGAACAACAAGAACAACAAGAACTACAACAATAACAAGGACAACAACTACAACTACAACAAGAACAGCAAGAACAACAACAACAACATGAGCAACAAGAGCAACAAGAGCAACAAGAACAACAAGAACAACAAGAACAACAACGACAACAAGAACAACAAGAACATCAAGAACAACAAGAACAACAACAACATGAACAACAAGAACATCAACAACCAGAACAACAAGAACAACAAGAACAACAAGAACAACAAGAACAACAAGAACAACAAGAACAACAAGAGCAACAAGAACAACAAGAACAACAAGAACAACAAGAACAACAAGAAAAACAAGAACAACAAGAACAACAAGAACAACAAGAACAACAAGAACAACGAGAACAACGAGAACAACGAGAACAACGAGAACAACGAGAACGACGAGAACGACGAGAACGACGAGAACGACGAGAACAACGAGAACAACGAGAACAACAAGAACAACAAGAGCAACAAGAACAACAAGAACAACAAGAACAACGAGAACAACAAGAACAACAAGAACAACAAGAACAACAAGAACAACAAGAGCAACAACAACAACAAGAATAACATAAACAAGAACAACAACAACAAGAAGAAGAACAACAAGAAGAACAACAAGAACAGCAAGAGCAACAACAACAACAACATCAACAACAACAAGAACAACAAGAATAGCAAGAACAACAACAACAACAACCAGAACAACAACAACAACAACAAGAACAACAACAACATGAACAACAAGAACATCAACAATCAGAGCAACAAGAACAACAACTGCAACAAGATCAACAAGAGCAACAAGAGCAACAAGAGCAACAAGAACAACAAGAACAACAAGAACAACAAGAACAACAAGAACAACAAGAACAACAAGAACAACAAGATCAAGAACAGCAAGAACAACAAGAACAACAAGAACAACAAGAACAACAAGAACAACAAGAACAACAAGAACAACAAGAACAACAAGAACAACAAGAACAACAAGAACAACAAGAACAACAAGAACAACAAGAACAACAAGAACAACAAGAACAACAAGAACAACAAGAACAACAAGAACAACAAGAACAACAAGAACAACAAGAACAACAAGAACAACAAGAACAACAAGAACAACAAGAACAACAAGAACAACAAGAACAACAAGAACAACAAGAACAACAAGAGCAACAAGAACAACAAGAACAACAAGAACAACAAGAACAACAAGAACAACAAGAACAACAAGAACAACAAGAACAACAAGAACAACAAGATCAACAATAACAACAAGAACAACAAGAACAACAAGAACAACAAGAACAACAAGAACAACAAGAACAACAAGAACAACAAGAACAACAAGAACAACAAGATCAACAAAAACAACATCTACAACAAGAACAGCAAGAACAACAACAACAACAACAAGAACAACAAGAACAGAAAGAACAACAAGGACAACAAGAACAAGAACAGCAAGAGCAAAAACAACAAGAACCGCATGAACAACAACAACAAGAACAACAGGAACAACAACAAGAACAACAAGAGCAACAAGAACAACAAGAAAAACAAGAACAAGAACAACAACATCAACCAGAACAACAACAACATGAACAACAAGAACAACAACAGCAACAACAACAACAACAACAACAACTAGAACAACAAGAACAACAAGAACACCAAGAACACCCAGAACAAAAAGAACAACAAGAACAACAAGAACAACAAGAACATCAAGAACAACAACAACATGAACAACAAGAACATCAACAACCAGAACAACAAGAACAACAACAGCAACAAGAGCAACAAAAGCAACAAGAGCAACAAGAACGACAAGAACAACAAGAACAACAAGATCAACAAGAGCAACAAGAGCAACAAGAACAACAAGAACAACAAGAACAACAAGAACAGCAAGAACAAGAACAGCAAGAGAAACAACAAAAACAACAACAAAAATAAGAACAACAACAACAACAAGAACAACAAGAACAACAAGAACAACAAGAACAACAAGAACAACAAGAACAACAAGAACAACAAGAACAACAAGAACAACAAGAACAACAAGAACTACAACAATAACAAGGACAACAACTACAACTACAACAAGAACAGCAAGAACAACAACAACAACATGAGCAACAAGAGCAACAAGAGCAACAAGAACAACAAGAACAACAAGAACAACAACGACAACAAGAACAACAAGAACATCAAGAACAACAAGAACAACAACAACATGAACAACAAGAACATCAACAACCAGAACAACAAGAACAACAAGAACAACAAGAACAACAAGAACAACAAGAACAACAAGAACAACAAGAACAACAAGAACAACAAGAACAACAAGAACAACAAGAACAACAAGAACAACAAGAACAACAAGAACAACAAGAACAACAAGAACAACAAGAACAACAAGAACAACAAGAACAACAAGAACAACAAGAACAACAAGAACAACAAGAACAACAAGAACAACAAGAACAACAAGAACAACAAGAACTACAACGACAACAAGGACAACAAGAACATCAAGAACAACAAGAACAACAGGAACAACAAGAACAACAAGAACAACAAGAACAACAAGAACAACAAGAACAACAAGAACAACAAGAACAACAAGAACAACAAGAACAACAAGAACAACAAGAACAACAAGAACAACAAGAACAACAAGAACAACAAGAACAACAAGAACAACAAGAACAACAAGAACAACAAGAACAACAAGAACAACAAGAACAACAAGAACAACAAGAACAACAACAACAACAAGAACAACAACAACAACAAGAACAACAAGAACAACAAGAACAACAAGAACAACAAGAACAACAAGAACAACAAGAACAACAAGAACAACAAGAACAACAAGAACAACAAGAACAACCAGAACAACGAGAACAACGAGAACAACGAGAACAACGAGAACAACAAGAACAACAAGAACAACAAGAACATCAAGAACAACAACAACATGAACAACAAGAGCATCAACAACCAGAACAACAACAACAACAACATCAACAAGAACAAAAAGAACAACAACAACATGAACAACAAGAACATCAACAACCAGAACAACAAGAACAACAACAGCAACAAGAGCAACAAGAGCAACAAGAGCAACAAGAGCAACAAGAGCAACAAGAGCAACAAGAACAACAAGAATAACAACGACAACAAGAACAACAAGAACAACAAGAACAACAAGAACAACAAGAACAACAAGAACAACAAGAACAACAAGAACAACAAGAACAACAAGAACAACAAGAACAACAAGAACAACAAGAACAACAAGAACAACAAGAACAACAAGAACAACAAGAACAACAAGAACAACAAGAACAACAAGAACAACAAGAACAACAAGAGCAACAAGAACAACAAGAACAACAAGAACAACAAGAACAACAAGATCAACAAAAACAACATCTACAACAAGAACAGCAAGAACAACAACAACAACAACAAGAACAAGAAGAACAGAAAGAACAACAAGGACAACAAGAACAAGAACAGCAAGAGCAACAACAACAAGAACCGCATGAACAACAACAACAAGAACAATAAGAACAACAACAAGAACAACAAGAGCAACAAGAACAACAAGAGCAACAAGAACAACAAGAACGACAAGAAAAACAAGAACAAGAACAACAACATCAACCAGAACAACAACAACATGAACAACAAGAACAACAACAGCAACAACAACAACAAGGACAACAAGAACAACAAGAGCAAAAAGAACAACAAGAACAACGAGAACAACGAGAACAACGGGAACAACGAGAACAACAACAAGAACAACAACAACAACAACAACAACAACTAGAACAACAAGAACAACAAGAACACCAAGAACACCCAGAACAAAAAGAACAACAAGAATAACAAGAACAACAAGAACATCAAGAACAACAACAACATGAACAAGAAGAACATCAACAACCAGAACAACAAGAACAACAACAGCAACAAGAGCAACAAAAGCAACAAGAGCAACAAGAACGACAAGAACAACAAGAACAACAAGATCAACAAGAGCAACAAGAGCAACAAGAACAACAAGAACAACAAGAACAACAAGAACAACAAGAACAAGAACAGCAAGAAAAACAACAAAAACAACAACAAAAATAAGAACAACAACAACAACAAGAACAACAAAATCAACAAAAACAACAACTACAACAAGAACAGCAAGAACAACAACAACAAGAAGAACAACAAGAACAGAAAGAACAACAAGGACAACAAGAACAAGAACAGCAAGAGCAACAACAACAAGAACCACATGAACAACAACAACAAGAACAACAAGAACAACAACAACAACAGGAACAACAAGAACCACAACGACAAGAACAACAACAACAACAAGAACAACAAAAACAAGAACAACAAGAACAACAACAAGAACAACAAGAGCAACAAGAACAACAAGAGCAACAAGAACAACAAGAGCAACAAGAGCAACAAGAACAACAAGATCAACAAGAACAACAAGCACAACAAGAACAACAAGGACAACAACAACAAGAACAACAAGGACAACAACAACAACAAGGACAACTAGAACAACAACAAGAAGAACAACAAGAACAACATGAACAGCAAAAACAACAAGAACAACAAGAACAACAAGAACAACAAGAACAACAAGAACAACAAGAACAACAAGAACAACAAGAACAACAAGAACAACAAGAACAACAAGAACAACAAGAACAACAAGAACAACAAGAACAACAAGAACAACCAGAACAACAAGAGCAACAAGAACAACAAGAACAACAAGAACAACAAGAACAACAAGGACAACAACAACAAGAACAACAAGATCAACATGAACAGAAAGAACAGCAAGAACAACAAGAACAACAAGAACAACAAGAACAACAAGAACAACAAGAACAAGAACAGGAAGAACAACAACAACAACAAGAATAACAAAAACAAGAACAACAACAAGAACAACACGAACCACAACAAGAACAACAAGAACAACACGAACCACAACAAGAACAACAACAACAAGAAGATCAACAAGAACAACAAGAACAACAAGAACAACAAGTGCAACAAGAACAAGAACAGCAAGAACAACAACAACAAGAACTGCAAGAACAACAACAACAACAACAAGAACAACAGGAACAACAACAGCAAGAACAACAAGAACAACAAGAACAACATGAGCAACAAGAGCAACAAGAACAAGAACAACAACATCTACCAGAACCACAACAACATGAACAACAAGAACAACAAGAAAAACAAGAACAGGAACAACAACATCAACCAGAACAACAACAACATGAACAACAAGAACAACAACAGCAGCAACAACAACAAGGACAACAAGAACAACAAGAACAACAAGAACAACAAGAACAACGAGAACAACGAGAACAACGAGAACAACGAGAACAACGAGAACAACGAGAACAACAACAAGAACAACAACAACAACAACAACAACTAGAACAACAAGAACAACAAGAACACCAAGAACAACTAGAACAACAAGAACAACAAGAACATCAAGAACAACAACAACATGAACAACAAGAACATCAACAACCAGAACAACAAGAACAACAACAGCAACAAGAGCAACAAGAGCAACAAGAGCAACAAGAACAACAAGGACAACAACAACAAGAACAACAAGATCAACATGAACAGAAAGAACAGCAAGAACAACAAGAACAACAAGAACAACAAGAACAACAAGAACAACAAGAACAACAAGAACAACAAGAACAACAAGAACAACAAGAACAACAAGAACAACAAGAACAACAAGAACAACAAGAACAACAAGAACAACAAGAGCAACAAGAACAACAAGAACAACAAGAACAACAAGAACAACAAGAACAACAAGAACAACAAGAACAACAAGAACAACAAGAACAACAAGAACAACAAGAACAACAAGAACAACAAGAACAACAAGAACAACAAGAACAACAAGAGCAACAAGAACAAGAACAGCAAGAACAACAACAACAACAACAACAACAACAAGAACAACAGGAACAACAACAGCAAGAACAACAAGAACAACAAGAACAACAAGAACAACAAGAGCAACAAGAACAACAAGAACAAGAACAACAACATCTACCAGAACCACAACAACATGAACAGCAAGAACAAGAACAACAACAACAACAACAAGAACAACGACAACAAGAACATTGGGAACAACAACAGCAAGAACAACAAGGACAAAAAGAATAACAAGAACAAGAAGAACAACAAGAACAACAAGAACAACAAGAACAACGAGAACAACGAGAACAACGAGAACAACGAGAACAACGAGAACAACGAGAACAACGAGAACAACGAGAACAACGAGAACAACGAGAACAACGAGAACAACCAGAACAGCAAGAAGAACAACAAGAACAACAAGATCAACAATAACAACATGAACAACAAGAACAACAAGAACAACAAGAACAACAAGAACAACAAGAACAACAAGAACAACAAGAACAACAAGAACAACAAGATCAACAAAAACAACATCTACAACAAGAACAGCAAGAACAACAACAACAACAACAAGAACAACAAGAACATCAAGAACAACAACAACATGAACAACAAGAACATCAACAACCAGAACAACAAGAACAACAACAGCAACAAGAGCAACAAAAGCAACAAGAGCAACAAGAACGACAAGAACAACAAGAACAACAAGATCAACAAGAGCAACAAGAGCAACAAGAACAACAAGAACAACAAGAACAACAAGAACAGCAAGAACAAGAACAGCAAGAGAAACAACAAAAACAACAACAAAAATAAGAACAACAACAACAACAAGAACAACAAGAACAACAAGAACAACAAGAACAACAAGAACAACAAGAACAACAAGAACAACAAGAACAACAAGAACAACAAGAACAACAAGAACAACAAGAACTACAACAATAACAAGGACAACAACTACAACTACAACAAGAACAGCAAGAACATCAACAACCAGAACAACAAGAACAACAAGAACAACAAGAACAACAAGAACAACAAGAACAACAAGAACAACAAGAACAACAAGAACAACAAGAACAACAAGAACAACAAGAACAACAAGAACAACAAGAACAACAAGAACAACAAGAAGAACAAGAACAACAAGAACAACAAGAACAACAAGAACTACAACGACAACAAGGACAACAAGAACATCAAGAACAACAAGAACAACAGGAACAACAAGAACAACAAGAACAACAAGAACAACATGAACAACAAGAACAACAAGAACAACAAGAACAACAAGAACAACAACAACAACAAGAACAACAAGAACAACAAGAACAACAAGAACAACAAGAACAACAAGAACAACAAGAACAACAAGAACAACAAGAACAACAAGAACAACAAGAACAACAAGAACAACAAGAACAACAAGAACAACCAGAACAACGAGAACAACGAGAACAACAAGAACAACAAGAACAACAAGAACAACAAGAGCAACAAGAACAACAAGAACAACAAGAACAACAAGAACAACAAGAACAACAAGAACAACAAGAACAACAAGAACAACAAGAACAACAAGAACAACGAGAACAACGAGAACAACGAGAACAACGAGAACAACGAGAACGACGAGAACGACGAGAACGACGAGAACGACGAGAACAACGAGAACAACGAGAACAACAAGAACAACAAGAGCAACAAGAACAACAAGAACAACAAGAACAACGAGAACAACAAGAACAACAAGAACAACAAGAACAACAAGAACAAGAACAGCAAGAACAACAAGAACAACGAGAACAACGAGAACAACGAGAACAACGAGAACAACGAGAACAACGAGAACAACGAGAACAACAAGAACAACAAGAACAACAAGAACAAGAACAGGAAGAACAACAACAACAAGAACAACAAAAACAAGAACAACAACAAGAACAACACGAACAACAACAAGAACAACAACAACAACAAGAACAACAAGAACAACAAGAACAACAAGAACAACAAGAACAACAAGAACAACAAGAACAACAAGAACAACAAGAACAACAAGAACAACAAGAACAACAAGAACAACAAGAACAACACGAACAACAAGAACAACAAGAACAACAAGTACAACAAGAACAACAAGAACAACAAGAACAACAAGAACAACAAGAACAACAAGAGCAACAAGAACAAGAACAACAAGAACAACAACAACAACAACAACAAGAACAACAGGAACAACAACAGCAAGAACAACAAGAACAACAAGAACAACAAGAACAACAAGAGCAACAAGAACAACAAGAACAAGAACAACAACATCTACCAGAACCACAACAACATGAACAGCAAGAACAAGAACAACAACAACAACAACAATAACAACGACAACAAGAACATTGGGAACAACAACAGCAAGAACAACAAGGACAAAAAGAATAACAAGAACAAGAAGAACAACATGAACAACAAGAACAACAAGAACAACAAGAACAACAAGAACAACGAGAACAACGAGAACATCGAGAACAACGAGAACAACGAGAACAACGAGAACAACGAGAACAACGAGAACAACGAGAACAACAAGAACAACCAGAACAGCAAGAAGAACAAGAACAACAAGAGCAACAAGAACAAGAACAGCAAGAACAACAACAACAAGAACAGCAAGAACAACAACAACAACAACAACTACAACAACAGGAACAACAACAGCAAGAACAACAAGAACAACAAGAACAACAAGAAAAACAAGAACATGAACAACAACATCAACCAGAACAACAACAGCATTAACAACAAGAACAACAACAGCAACAACAACAACAAGGACAACAAGAACAACAAGAACAAAAAGAACAACAAGAACAACGAGAACAACGAGAACAACAACAAGAACAACAACAACAACTAGAACAACAAGAACAGCAAGAACACCAAGAACAACAAGAACAACAAGAACAACAAGAACAACAAGAACAACAAGAACATCAAGAACAACACCAACATGAACAACAAGAGCATCAACAACCAGAACAACAACAACAACAACATCAACAAGAACAAGAAGAACAACAAGAACAACAAGAGCAACAAGAGCAACAATAACAACAAGAACAACAAGAACAACAAGAACAAAAGAACAACAAGAACAACAAGAACAAGAACAACAACATCAACCAGAACAACAACAACATGAACAACAAGAACAACAACAGCAACAACAACAACAAGGACAACAAGAACAACAAGAACAAAAAGAACAACAAGAACAACGAGAACAACGAGAACAACGAGAACAACAACAAGAACAACAACAACAACTAGAACAACAAGAACAACAAGAACACCAAGAACAATAAGAACAACAAGAACAACAAGAACATCAAGAACAACACCAACATGAACAACAAGAGCATCAACTACCAGAACAACAACAACAACAACATCAACAAGAACAAAAAGAACAACAACAACATGAACAACAAGAACATCAACAACCAGAACAACAAGAACAACAACAGCAACAAGAGCAACAAGAGCAACAAGAGCAACAAGAGCAACAAGAGCAACAAGAGCAACAAGAGCAACAAGAGCAACAAGAACAACAAGAACAACAACGACAACAAGAACAACATGAACATCAAGAACAACAAGAACAACAACAACATGAACAACAAGAACATCAACAACCAGAACAACAAGAACAACAAGAACAACAAGAACAACAAGAACAACAAGAACAACAAGAACAACAAGAACAACAAGAACAACAAGAACAACAAGAACAACAAGAACAACAAGAACAACAAGAACAACAAGAACAACAAGAACAACAAGAACAACAAGAACAACAAGAACAACAAGAACAACAAGAACAACAAGAACAACAAGAACAACAAGAACAACAAGAACAACAAGAACAACAAGAACAACAAGAACAACAAGAACAACAAGAACAACAAGAACAACAAGAACAACAAGAACAACAAGAACAACAAGAACAACAAGAACAACAAGAACTACAACAACAACAAGGACAACAAGAACAACAAGAACAACAAGAACAACAGGAACAACAAGAACAACAAGAACAACAAGAACAACGAGAACAACGAGAACAACAAGAACAACAAGAACAACAAGAACAAGAACAGGAAGAACAACAACAACAAGAACAACAAAAACAAGAACAACAACAAGAACAACACGAACAACAACAAGAACAACAAGAACAACAAGAACAACAAGAACAACAAGAACAACAAGAACAACAAGAACAACAAGAACAACAAGAACAACAAGAACAACAAGAACAACAAGAACAACAAGAACAACAAGAACAACAAGAACAACACGAACAACAAGAACAACAAGAACAACAAGTACAACAAGAACAACAAGAACAACAAGAACAACAAGAACAACAAGAACAACAAGAGCAACAAGAACAAGAACAACAAGAACAACAACAACAACAACAACAACAAGAACAACAGGAACAACAACAGCAAGAACAACAAGAACAACAAGAACAACAAGAACAACAAGAGCAACAAGAACAACAAGAACAAGAACAACAACATCTACCAGAACCACAACAACATGAACAGCAAGAACAAGAACAACAACAACAACAACAATAACAACGACAACAAGAACATTGGGAACAACAACAGCAAGAACAACAAGGACAAAAAGAATAACAAGAACAAGAAGAACAACATGAACAACAAGATCAACAAGAACAACAAGAACAACAAGAACAACGAGAACAACGAGAACATCGAGAACAACGAGAACAACGAGAACAACGAGAACAACGAGAACAACGAGAACAACGAGAACAACAAGAACAACCAGAACAGCAAGAAGAACAAGAACAACAAGAGCAACAAGAACAAGAACAGCAAGAACAACAACAACAAGAACAGCAAGAACAACAACAACAACAACAACTACAACAACAGGAACAACAACAGCAAGAACAACAAGAACAACAAGAACAACAAGAAAAACAAGAACATGAACAACAACATCAACCAGAACAACAACAGCATTAACAACAAGAACAACAACAGCAACAACAACAACAAGGACAACAAGAACAACAAGAACAAAAAGAACAACAAGAACAACGAGAACAACGAGAACAACAACAAGAACAACAACAACAACTAGAACAACAAGAACAGCAAGAACACCAAGAACAACAAGAACAACAAGAACAACAAGAACAACAAGAACAACAAGAACATCAAGAACAACACCAACATGAACAACAAGAGCATCAACAACCAGAACAACAACAACAACAACATCAACAAGAACAAGAAGAACAACAAGAACAACAAGAGCAACAAGAGCAACAATAACAACAAGAACAACAAGAACAACAAGAACAAAAGAACAACAAGAACAACAAGAACAAGAACAACAACATCAACCAGAACAACAACAACATGAACAACAAGAACAACAACAGCAACAACAACAACAAGGACAACAAGAACAACAAGAACAAAAAGAACAACAAGAACAACGAGAACAACGAGAACAACGAGAACAACAACAAGAACAACAACAACAACTAGAACAACAAGAACAACAAGAACACCAAGAACAATAAGAACAACAAGAACAACAAGAACATCAAGAACAACACCAACATGAACAACAAGAGCATCAACTACCAGAACAACAACAACAACAACATCAACAAGAACAAAAAGAACAACAACAACATGAACAACAAGAACATCAACAACCAGAACAACAAGAACAACAACAGCAACAAGAGCAACAAGAGCAACAAGAGCAACAAGAGCAACAAGAGCAACAAGAGCAACAAGAGCAACAAGAGCAACAAGAACAACAAGAACAACAACGACAACAAGAACAACATGAACATCAAGAACAACAAGAACAACAACAACATGAACAACAAGAACATCAACAACCAGAACAACAAGAACAACAAGAACAACAAGAACAACAAGAACAACAAGAACAACAAGAACAACAAGAACAACAAGAACAACAAGAACAACAAGAACAACAAGAACAACAAGAACAACAAGAACAACAAGAACAACAAGAACAACAAGAACAACAAGAACAACAAGAACAACAAGAACAACAAGAACTACAACAACAACAAGGACAACAAGAACAACAAGAACAACAAGAACAACAGGAACAACAAGAACAACAAGAACAACAAGAACAACAAGAACAACAAGAACAACAAGAACAACAAGAACAACAAGAGCAACAAGAACAACAAGAAAAACAAGAACAACAAGAACAACAAGAACAACAAGAACAACAAGAACAACAAGAACAACAAGAACAACAAGAACAACAAGAACAACAAGAACAACGAGAACAACGAGAACAACGAGAACAACGAGAACAACAAGAACAACAAGAACAACAAGAACATCAAGAACAACAACAACATGAACAACAAGAGCATCAACAACCAGAACAACAACAACAACAACATCAACAAGAACAAAAAGAACAACAACAACATGAACAACAAGAACATCAACAGCCAGAACAACAAGAACAACAACAGCAACAAGAGCAACAAGAGCAACAAGAACAACAAGGACATCAACAACAATAACAACAAGAACAGCAAGGACAACAAGAACAACAAGAACAAGAACAGCAAGAACAACAACAAGAAGAACTACATGAACAACAACAACAAGAACAACAAGAACAACAACAACAACAGGAACAACAAGAACAACAACAACAACAAGAATAACATAAACAAGAACAACAACAACAAGAAGAAGAACAACAAGAAGAACAACAAGAACAACAAGAACAGCAAGAGCAACAACAACAACAACATCAACAACAACAAGAACAACAAGAATAGCAAGAACAACAACAACAACAACCAGAACAACAACAACAACAACAAGAACAACAAGAACAACAACAACATGAACAACAAGAACATCAACAATCAGAACAACAAGAACAACAACAGCAACAAGAGCAACAAGAGCAACAAGAGCAACAAGAGCAACAAGAACAACAAGAACAACAAGATCAACAAGAACAACAAGAACAGCAAGAACAACAAGAACAACAAGAACAACAAGAACAACGAGAACAACGAGAACGACGAGAACGACGAGAACGACGAGAACGACGAGAACGACGAGAACGACGAGAACAACGAGAACAACGAGAACAACAAGAACAACAAGAGCAACAAGAACAACAAGAACAACAAGAACAACAAGAACAACAAGAACAACAAGAACAACAAGAACAACAAGAACATCAAGAACAGCAAGAACAACAAGAACAACAAGAACAACAAGAACAACAAGAACAACAAGAACAACAAGAACAACAAGAACAACAAGAACAACAAGAACAACAAGAACAACAAGAACAACAAGAACAACAAGAACAACAAGAACAACAAGAACAACAAGAACAACAAGAACAACAAGAACAACAAGAACAACAAGAACAACAAGAACAACAAGAACAACAAGAACAACGAGAACAACGAGAACAACGAGAACAACGAGAACAACGAGAACAACAAGAACAACAAGAGCAACAAGAACAACAAGAACAACAAGAACAACAAGAACAACAAGAACAACAAGAACAACAAGAACAACAAGAACAACAAGAACAACAAGAACAACAAGAACAACAAGAACAACAAGAACAACAAGAACAGCAAGAACAACAAGAACAACAAGAACAACAAGAACAACAAGAACAACAAGAACAACAAGAACAACAAGAACAACAAGAACAACAAGAACAATAAGAACAACAAGAACAACAAGAACAACAAGAACAACAAGAACAACAAGAACAACAAGAACAACAAGAACAACAAGAACAACGAGAACAACGAGAACAACGAGAACAACGAGAACAACGAGAACAACAAGAACAACAAGAACAACAAGAACATCAAGAATAACAAGAACAACAACAACAACAACAACTAGAACAACAAGAACAACAAGAACACCAAGAACAACAAGAACAACAAGATCAACAAGAACAACAAGAACATCAAGAACAACAACAACATGAACAACAAGAACATCAACAACCAGAACAACAACAACAACAACAACAAGAACAAAAAGAACAACAACAACATGAACAACAAGAACATCAACAACCAGAACAACAAGAACAACAACAGCAACAAGAGCAACAAGAGCAACAAGAGCAACAAGAACAACAAGAACAACAACGACAACAAGAACAACAAGAACATCAAGAACATCAAGAACAACAAGAACAACAACAACATGAACAACAACAACATGAACAACAAGAACATCAACAACCAGAACAACAAGAACAACAACAGCAACAAGTGCAACAAGAGCAACAAGAGCAACAAGAGCAACAAGAGCAACAAGAGCAACAAGAACAACAAGAACAACAAGAACAACAAGATCAACAAGAACAACAAGAACAAGAACAGCAAGAACAACAACAACAAGAACAGCAAGAACAACAACAACAACAACAACTACAACAACAGGAACAACAACAGCAAGAACACCAAGAACAACAAGAACAACAAGAACAACAAGAACATTAAGAACAACACCAACATGAACAACAAGAGCATCAACAACCAGAACAACAACAACAACAACATCAACAAGAACAAGAAGAACAACAAGAACAACAAGAGCAACAAGAGCAACAATAACAACAAGAACAACAAGAACAACAAGAACAAAAGAACAACAAGAACAACAAGAACAAGAACAACAACATCAACCAGAACAACAACAACATGAACAACAAGAACAACAACAGCAACAACAACAACAACGAGGACAACAAGAACAACAAGAACAAAAAGAACAACAAGAACAACGAGAACAACGAGAACAACGAGAACAACAACAAGAACAACAACAACAACTAGAACAACAAGAACAACAAGAACACCAAGAACAATAAGAACAACAAGAACAACAAGAACATCAAGAACAACACCAACATGAACAACAAGAGCATCAACTACCAGAACAACAACAACAACATCAACAAGAACAAAAAGAACAACAACAACATGAACAACAAGAACATCAACAACCAGAACAACAAGAACAGCAACAGCAACAAGAGCAACAAGAGCAACAAGAGCAACAAGAGCAACAAGAGCAACAAGAGCAACAAGAGCAACAAGAACAACGAGAACAACAACGACAACAAGAACAACAAGAACATCAAGAACAACAAGAACAACAAGAACAACAAGAACAACAACAACATGAACAACAAGAACATCAACAACCAGAACAACAAGAACAACAAGAACAACAAGGACAACAAGAACAGCAAGAACAACAAGAACAAGAACAGCAAGAACAACAAGAACAACAAGAACAACAAGAACAACAAGAACAACAAGAACAACAAGAACAACAAGAACAACAAGAACAACAAGAGCAACAAGAACAACAAGAACAACAAGAACAACAAGAACAACAAGAACAACAAGAACAACAAGAACAACAAGAACAACAAGAACAACAAGAACAACAAGAACAACAAGAACAACAAGAACAACAAGAACAACAAGAACAACAAGAACAACAAGAACAACAAGAACAACAAGAACAACAAGAACAACAAGAACAACAAGAACAACAAGAACAACAAGAACAACAAGAACAACAAGAACAACAAGAACAACAAGAACAACAAGAACAACAAGAACAACAAGAACAACAAGAACAACAAGAACAACAAGAACAACAAGAACAACAAGAACAACAAGAACAACAAGAACAACAAGAGCAACAAGAACAACAAGAACAACAAGGACAACAACAACAACAACAACAAGAACGTCAAGAACAACAAGAGCAACAAGAACAAGAACAGCAAGAACAACAACAACAACAACAACAAGAACAACAAAAACAAGAACAACAACAACAACAAGAACAACCGGAACAACAAGAACAACAAGAACAACCAGAACAACAACAACAAGAACAAGAACAACAAGAACATCAACAACCAGAACAACAACAGCAACAAGAGCAACAAGAGCAACAAGAGCAACAAGAGCAACAAGAGCAACAAGAGCAACAAGAGCAACAAGAATAACAAGAACAACAACAACAACAACAACTAGAACAACAAGAACAACAAGAACACCAAGAACAACAAGAACAACAAGATCAACAAGAACAACAAGAACATCAAGAACAACAACAACATGAACAACAAGAACATCAACAACCAGAACAACAACAACAACAACAACAACAAGAACAAAAAGAACAACAACAACATGAACAACAAGAACATCAACAACCAGAACAATAAGAACAACAACAGCAACAAGAGCAACAAGAGCAACAAGAGCAACAAGAACAACAAGAACAACAACGACAACAAGAACAACAAGAACATCAAGAACATCAAGAACAACAAGAACAACAACAACATGAACAACAACAACATGAACAACAAGAACATCAACAACCAGAACAACAAGAACAACAACAGCAACAAGTGCAACAAGAGCAACAAGAGCAACAAGAGCAACAAGAGCAACAAGAGCAACAAGAACAACAAGAACAACAAGAACAACAAGATCAACAAGAACAACAAGAACAACAAGAACAACAAGGACAACAACAACAATAACACAAAGAACAGCAAGGACAACAAGAACAGCAAGAACAAGAACAGCGAGAACAACAACAAGAAGAACTACACGAACAACAACAACAAGAACAACAAGAACAACAACAACAACAGGAACAACAAGAACAACAACAACAACAAGAATAACATAAACGAGAACAACAACAACAAGAAGAAGAACAACAAGAAGAACAACAAGAACAACAAGAACAGCAAGAGCAACAACAACAACAACATCAACAACAACAAGAACAACAAGAACAGCAAGAACAACAACAACAACAACCAGAACAACAACAACAACAAGAACAACAAGAACAACAACAACATGAACAACAAGAACATCAACAATCAGAACAACAAGAACAACAACAGCAACAAGAGCAACAAGAGCAACAAGAGCAACAAGAGCAACAAGAACAACAAGAACAACAAGATCAACAAGAACAACAAGAACAACAAGAACAACAACAACAACAACAACTAGAACAACAAGAACACCAAGAACAACAAGAACAACAAGATCAACAAGAACAACAAGAACATCAAGAACAACAACAACATGAACAACAAGAACATCAACATCCAGAACAACAACAACAACAACAACAAAAACAAAAAGAACAACAACAACATGAACAACAAGAACATCACCAACCAGAACAACAAGAACAACAAGATCAACAAGAACAACAAGAACAACAAGGACAACAACAACAATAACAAGAAGAACAGCAAGGACAACAAGAACAACAAGAACAAGAACAGCAAGAACAACAACAAGAAGAACTACATGAACAACAACAACAAGAACAACAAGAACAACAACAACAACAGGAACAACAAGAACAACAACAACAACAAGAATAACATAAACAAGAACAACAACAACAAGAAGAAGAACAACAAGAAGAACAACAAGAACAACAAGAACAACAAGAACAACAACAACATGAACAACAAGAACATCAACAATCAGAACAACAAGAACAACAACAGCAACAAGAGCAACAAGAGCAACAAGAGCAACAAGAGCAACAAGAGCAACAAGAACAACAAGAACAACAAGATCAACAAGAACAACAAGAACAACAAGAACAACAAGAACAGCAAGAACAACAAGAACAAGAACAGCAAGAACAACAAGAACAACAAGAACAACAAGAACAACAAGAACAACAAGAACAACAAGAACAACATGAACAACAAGAACAACAAGAGCAACAAGAGCAACAAGAACAACAAGAACAACAAGAGCAACAAGAACAACAAGAACAACAAGGACAACAACAACAACAACAAGAACATCAAGAATAACAAGAGCAACAAGAACGAGAACAGCAAGAACAACAACAACAACAACAACAAGAACAACAAAAACAAGAACAACAACAACAACAACAACAACCGGAACAACAAGAACAAGAACAACAACAACAACAACAAGAACAACCAGAACAACAACAACAACCAGAACAACAACAACATCAACAACAACAAGAACAACAAGAACAGCAAGAACAACAACAACAAGAACAACAACAACAACAAGAACAACCAGAACAACAACAACATGAACAACAAGAACATCAACAATCATAACAACAAGAACAACAACAGCAACAAGAGCAACAAGAGCAACAAGAGCAACAAGAACAACAAGAACAACAAGAACAACAAGAACAAGAACAGGAAGAACAACAACAACAACAAGAACAACAAAAACAAGAACAACAACAAGAACAACACGAACAACAACAAGAACAACAACAACAACAAGAACAACAAGAACAACAAGAACAACAAGAACAACAACAACAACAAGAACAACAAGAACAACAAGAACAACAAGAACAACAAGAACAACAAGAACAACAAGAACAACAAGAACAACAAGAACAACAAGAACAACAAGAACAACAAGAACAACAAGAACAACGAGAACAACGAGAACAACGAGAACAACGAGAACAACGAGAACAACAAGAACAACAAGAACAACAAGAACATCAAGAACAACAACAACATGAACAACAAGAGCATCAACAACCAGAACAACAACAACAACAACATCAACAAGAACAAAAAGAACAACAACAACATGAACAACAAGAACATCAACAACCAGAACAACAAGAACAACAACAGCAACAAGAGCAACAAGAGCAACAAGAGCAACAAGAGCAACAAGAGCAACAAGAACAACAAGAGCAACAAGAGCAACAAGAACAACAAGAACATCAAGAACAACAAGAACAACAACAACATGAACAACAAGAACATCAACAACCAGAACAACAAGAACAACAAGAACAACAAGAACAACAAGAACAACAAGAACAACAAGAACAACAAGAACAACAAGAACAACAAGAACAACAAGAACAACAAGAACAACAAGAACAACAAGAACAACAAGAACAACAAGAGCAACAAGAACAACAAGAACAACAAGAACAACAAGAACAACAAGAACAACAAGAACAACAAGAACAACAAGAACAACAAGAACAACAAGAACAACGAGAACAACGAGAACAACGAGAACAACGAGAACAACGAGAACGACGAGAACGACGAGAACGACGAGAACGACGAGAACAACGAGAACAACGAGAACAACAAGAACAACAAGAGCAACAAGAACAACAAGAACAACAAGAACAACGAGAACAACAAGAACAACAAGAACAACAAGAACAACAAGAACAAGAACAGCATGAACAACAAGAACAACGAGAACAACGAGAACAACGAGAACAACGAGAACAACGAGAACAACGAGAACAACGAGAACAACGAGAACAACAAGAACAACAAGAACAACAAGAACAAGAACAGGAAGAACAACAACAACAACAACAAGAACAACAAAAACAAGAACAACAACAAGAACAACACGAACAACAACAAGAACAACAAGAACAACAAGAACAACAAGAACAACAAGAACAACAAGAACAACAAGAACAACAAGAACAACAAGAACAACAAGAACAACAAGAACAACAAGAACAACAAGAACAACAAGAACAACAAGAACAACAAGAACAACAAGAACAACAAGAACAACAAGAACAACAAGAACAACAAGAACAACAAGAACAACAAGAACAACAAGAACAACAAGAACAACAAGAACAACAAGAACAACAAGAACAACAAGAACACCAAGAACAACAAGAACAACAAGAACAACAAGAACAACAAGAGCAACAAGAACAAGAACAGCAAGAACAACAACAACAACAACAACAAGAACAACAGGAACAACAACAGCAAGAACAACAAGAACAACAAGAACAACAAGAACAACAAGAACAACAAGAGCAACAAGAACAACAAGAACAAGAACAACAACATCTACCAGAACCACAACAACATGCACAGCAAGAACAAGAACAACAACATCAACAACAAGAACAACGACAACAAGAACATTGGGAACAAGAACAGCAAGAACAACAAGGACAAAAAGAATAACAAGAACAAGAAGAACAACAAGAACAACAAGAACAACAAGAACAACAAGAACAACAAGAACAACGAGAACAACGAGAACAACGAGAACAACGAGAACAACGAGAACAACGAGAACAACGAGAACAACGAGAACAACAAGAACAACAAGAACAACAAGATCAACAATAACAACAAGAACAACAAGAACAACAAGAACAACAAGAACAACAAGAACAACAAGAACAACAAGAACTACAACAATAACAAGGACAGCAACAACAACTACAACAAGAACAGCAAGAACAACAACAAGAACAACAAGAACAACAACAAGAACAACAAGAACAACAAGATCAACAAAAACAACATCTACAACAAGAACAGCAAGAACAACAACAACAACAACAAGAACAACAAGAACAGAAAGAACAACAAGGACAACAATAACAAGAACAGCAAGAGCAACAACAACAAGAACCGCATGAACAACAACAACAAGAACAACAAGAACAACAACAAGAACAACAAGAGCAACAAGAACAACAAGAGCAACAAGAACAACAAGAACAACAAGAAAAACAAGAACAAGAACAACAACATCAACCAGAACAACAACAACATGAACAACAAGAACAACAACAGCAACAACAACAACAGGGACAACAAGAACAACAAGAGCAAAAAGAACAACACGAACAACGAGAACAACGAGAACAACGGGAACAACGAGAACAACAACAAGAACAACAACAACAACAACAACTAGAACAACAAGAACAACAAGAACACCAAGAACACCCAGAACAAAAAGAACAACAAGAACAACAAGAACAACAAGAACATCAAGAACAACAACAACATGAACAACAAGAACATCAACAACCAGAACAACAAGAACAACAACAGCAACAAGAGCAACAAAAGCAACAAGAGCAACAAGAACGACAAGAACAACAAGAACAACAAGATCAACAAGAGCAACAAGAGCAACAAGAACAACAAGAACAACAAGAACAACAAGAACAACAAGAACAAGAACAGCAAGAAAAACAACAAAAATAAGAACAACAAGAACAACAAGAACAACAAGAACAACAAGAACAACAAGAACAACAAGAACAACAAGAACAACAAGAACAACAAGAACAACAAGAACAACAAGAACAACAAGAACAACAAGAACTACAACAATAACAAGGACAACAACTACAACTACAACAAGAACAGCAAGAACAACAACAACAACAAGAACAACAACAAGAACAACAAGAACAACAAGATCAACAAGAGCAACAAGAACAAGAACAGCAAGAACAACAACAACAAGAACAGCAAGAACAACAACAACAACAACAACAACAAGAACAACAGGAACAACAACAGCAAGAACAACAAGAACATCAAGAACAACAACAACAAGAACAACAACAACAACAACAAGAACATCAAGAACAACAAGAGCAACAAGAACAACAACAACAAGAACATCAAGAACAACAAGAGCAACAAGAACAAGAACAGCAAGAACAACAACATCAACAACAAGAACAACAAAAACAAGAACAACAACAGCAACAAGAATAACAAAAACAAGAACAACAACAAGAACAACACGAACCACAACAAGAACAACAAGAACAACACGAACCACAACAAGAACAACAACAACAAGAAGATCAACAAGAACAACAAGAACAACAAGAACAACAAGAACAACAAGAACAACAAGAACAACAAGAACAACAAGAACAACAAGGACAACAACAACAAGAACAACAAGATCAACATGAACAGAAAGAACAGCAAGAACAACAAGAACAACAAGAACAACAAGAACACCAAGAACAACAAGAACAACAAGAACAACAAGAACATCAAGAACAACAACAACATGAACAACAAGAACATCAACAACCAGAACAACAAGAACAACAACAGCAACAAGAGCAACAAGAGCAACAAGAGCAACAAGAGCAACAAGAGCAGCAAGAGCAACAAGAGCAACGAGAACAACGAGAACAACAAATACAAGGACAACTAGAACAACAACAAGAAGAACAACAAGAACAACATGAACAACAAGAACAATAAGAACAACAAGAACAACAAGAACAACAAGAACAACAAGAACAACAAGAACAACAAGAACAATAAGAACAACAAGAACAACAAGAACAACAACAAGATCAACAAGAACAAGTACAACAAGGTCAACAAGAACAACAAGAACAAGTACAACAAGATCAACAAGAACAACAGCAACATGAACAACAAGAAAAACAAGAACAACAAGAACAACAAGAACAACAAGAAAAACAAGAACAACAAGAACAACAAGAACAACAAGAACAACAAGAACAACAAGAACAACAAGAACAACAGGAACAACAAGAACAACAAGAACAACAAGAACAACAAGAACAACAACAACAATAACAACAACAAGAACAACAAGAACAACAAGAGCAACAAGAACAACAAGAACAACAAGAACAACAAGAACAACAAGAACAACAAGAACAACAAGAACAACAAGAACAACAAGAACAACATGACCAGCAAGAACAACAAGAACAACAAGAACAAGAACAGCAAGAAAAACAACAACAACGACAACAAAAATAAGAACAACAACAACAACAAGAACAACAACATGAACAACCGGAACAACAAGAACACCAAGAACAACAAGAACAACAAGAACAACAAGAACAACAAGATCAACAACAACATGAACAACAAGAACATCAACCACCAGAACAACAAGAACAACAACAGCAACAAGAGCAACAAAAGCAACAAGAGCAACAAGAACGACAAGAACAACAAGAACAACAAGATCAACAAGAGCAACAAGAGCAACAAGAACAACAAGAACAACAAGAACAACAAGAACAACAAGAACAACAAGATCAAGAACAGCAAGAATAACAAGAACAACAAGAACAACAAGAACAACAAGAACAACAAGAACAACAAGAACAACAAGAACAACAAGAACAACAAGAACAACAAGAACAACAAGAACAACAAGAACAACAAGAACAACAAGAACAACAAGAACAACAAGAACAACAAGAACAACAAGAACAACAAGAACAACAAGAACAACAAGAACAACAAGAGCAACAAGAACAACAAGAACAGCAAGAACAACAAGAACAAGAACAGCAAGAACAACAAGAACAACAAGAACAACAAGAACAACAAGAACAACAAGAACAACATGAACAACAAGAACAACAAGAGCAACAAGAACAACAAGAACAACAAGAACAATAAGAACAACAAGAACAACAAGAGCAACAAGAACAACAAGAACAACAAGGACAACAACAACAACAACAACAACAACAAGAATAACAAGAGCAACAAGAACAAGAACAGCAAGAACAACAACAACAACAACAACAAGAACAACAAAAACAAGAACAACAACAACAACAACAACAACCGGAACAACAAGAACAACCGGAACAACAAGAACAACAAGAACAACCAGAACAACAACAACATCAACAACAACAAGAACAACAAGAACAGCAAGAACAACAACAAAAACAACCAGAACAACAACAACAACAACAAGAACAACAAGAACAACAACAACATGAACAACAAGAACATCAACAATCAGAACAACAAGAACAACAACAGCAACAAGAGCAACAAGAGCAACAAGAGCAACAAGAACAATAAGAACAACAAGAACAACAAGAACAAGAACAGGAAGAACAACAACAACAACAAGAACAACAAAAACAAGAACAACAACAAGAACAACACGAACAACAACAAGAACAACAACAACAACAAGAACAACAATAACAACAAGAACAACAAGAACAACAAGAACAACAAGAGCAACAAGAACAAGAACAGCAAGAACAACAACAACAAGAACAGCAAGAACAACAACAACAACAACAACTACAACAACAGGAACAACAACAGCAAGAACAACAAGAACAACAAGAACAACAAGAAAAACAAGAACAAGAACAACAACATCAACCAGAACAACAACAGCATTAACAACAAGAACAACAACAGCAACAACAACAACAAGGACAACAAGAACAACAAGAACAAAAAGAACAACAAGAACAACGAGAACAACGAGAACAACAACAAGAACAACAACAACAACTAGAACAACAAGAACAACAAGAACACCAAGAACAACAAGAACAACAAGAACAACAAGAACAACAAGAACATCAAGAACAACACCAACATGAACAACAAGAGCATCAACAACCAGAACAACAACAGCAACAACATCAACAAGAACAAGAAGAACAACAAGAACAACAAGAGCAACAAGAGCAACAATAACAACAAGAACAACAAGAACAACAAGAACAACAAGAACAAAAGAACAACAAGAACAACAAGAACAAGAACAACAACATCAACCAGAACAACAACAACATGAACAACAAGAACAACAACAGCAACAACAACAACAAGGACAACCAGAACAACAAGAACAAAAAGAACAACAAGAACAACGAGAACAACGAGAACAACGAGAACAACAACAAGAACAACAACAACAACTAGAACAACAAGAACAACAAGAACACCAAGAACAACAAGAACAACAAGAACATCAAGAACAACACCAACATGAACAACAAGAGCATCAACTACCAGAACAACAACAACAACAACATCAACAAGAACAAAAAGAACAACAACAACATGAACAACAAGAACATCTACAACCAGAACAACAAGAACAACAACAGCAACAAGAGCAACAAGAGCAACAAGAGCAACAAGAACAACAAGAACAACAAGAACAACAACGACAACAAGAACAACAAGAACATCAAGAACAACAAGAACAACAACAACATGAACAACAAGAACATCAACAACCAGAACAACAAGAACAACAAGAACAACAAGAACAACAAGAACAACAAGAACAACAAGAACAACAAGAACAACAAGAACAACAAGAACAACAAGAACAACAAGAACAACAAGAACAACAAGAACAACAAGAACAACAAGAACAACAAGAACAACAAGAACAACAAGAACAACAAGAACTACAACGACAACAAGGACAACAAGAACAACAAGAACAACAAGAACAACAAGAACTACAACGACAACAAGGACAACAAGAACAACAAGAACAACAAGAACAACAAGAACAACAAGAACAACAAGAGCAACAAGAACAACAAGAACAACAAGAACAACAAGAACAACAAGAACAACAAGAACAACAAGAACAACAAGAACAACAAGAACAACAAGAACAACAAGAACAACAAGAACAACAAGAACAACAAGAACAACAAGAACAACAAGAACAACAAGAACAACAAGAACAACAAGAACAACAAGAACAACAAGAGCAACAAGAACAACAAGAACAACAAGGACAACAACAACAACAACAACAAGAACGTCAAGAACAACAAGAGCAACAAGAACAAGAACAGCAAGAACAACAACAACAACAACAACAAGAACAACAAAAACAAGAACAACAACAACAACAAGAACAACCGGAACAACAAGAACAACAAGAACAACCAGAACAACAACAACAAGAACAAGAACAACAAGAACATCAACAACCAGAACAACAACAGCAACAAGAGCAACAAGAGCAACAAGAGCAACAAGAGCAACAAGAGCAACAAGAGCAACAAGAGCAACAAGAATAACAAGAACAACAACAACAACAACAACTAGAACAACAAGAACAACAAGAACACCAAGAACAACAAGAACAACAAGATCAACAAGAACAACAAGAACATCAAGAACAACAACAACATGAACAACAAGAACATCAACAACCAGAACAACAACAACAACAACAACAAGAACAAAAAGAACAACAACAACATGAACAACAAGAACAACAACAACCAGAACAATAAGAACAACAACAGCAACAAGAGCAACAAGAGCAACAAGAGCAACAAGAACAACAAGAACAACAACGACAACAAGCACAACAAGAACATCAAGAACATCAAGAACAACAAGAACAACAACAACATGAACAACAACAACATGAACAACAAGAACATCAACAACCAGAACAACAAGAACAACAACAGCAACAAGTGCAACAAGAGCAACAAGAGCAACAAGAACAACAAGAACAACAAGAACAACAAGATCAACAAGAACAACAAGAACAACAAGAACAACAAGGACAACAACAACAATAACACCAAGAACAGCAAGGACAACAAGAACAGCAAGAACAAGAACAGCGAGAACAACAACAAGAAGAACTACACGAACAACAACAACAAGAACAACAAGAACAACAACAACAACAGGAACAACAAGAACAACAACAACAACAAGAATAACATAAACGAGAACAACAACAACAAGAAGAAGAACAACAAGAAGAACAACAAGAACAACAAGAACAGCAAGAGCAACAACAACAACAACATCAACAACAACAAGAACAACAAGAACAGCAAGAACAACAACAACAACAACCAGAACAACAACAACAACAAGAACAACAAGAACAACAACAACATGAACAACAAGAACATCAACAATCAGAACAACAAGAACAACAACAGCAACAAGAGCAACAAGAGCAACAAGAGCAACAAGAGCAACAAGAACAACAAGAACAACAAGATCAACAAGAACAACAAGAACAACAAGAACAACAACAACAACAACAACTAGAACAACAAGAACACCAAGAACAACAAGAACAACAAGATCAACAAGAACAACAAGAACATCAAGAACAACAACAACATGAACAACAAGAACATCAACATCCAGAACAACAACAACAACAACAACAAAAACAAAAAGAACAACAACAACATGAACAACAAGAACATCACCAACCAGAACAACAAGAACAACAAGATCAACAAGAACAACAAGAACAACAAGGACAACAACAACAATAACAAGAAGAACAGCAAGGACAACAAGAACAACAAGAACAAGAACAGCAAGAACAACAACAAGAAGAACTACATGAACAACAACAACAAGAACAACAAGAACAACAACAACAACAGGAACAACAAGAACAACAACAACAACAAGAATAACATAAACAAGAACAACAACAACAAGAAGAAGAACAACAAGAAGAACAACAAGAACAACAAGAACAACAAGAACAACAACAACATGAACAACAAGAACATCAACAATCAGAACAACAAGAACAACAACAGCAACAAGAGCAACAAGAGCAACAAGAGCAACAAGAGCAACAAGAGCAACAAGAACAACAAGAACAACAAGATCAACAAGAACAACAAGAACAACAAGAACAACAAGAACAGCAAGAACAACAAGAACAAGAACAGCAAGAACAACAAGAACAACAAGAACAACAAGAACAACAAGAACAACAAGAACAACAAGAACAACATGAACAACAAGAACAACAAGAGCAACAAGAGCAACAAGAACAACAAGAACAACAAGAGCAACAAGAACAACAAGAACAACAAGGACAACAACAACAACAACAAGAACATCAAGAATAACAAGAGCAACAAGAACGAGAACAGCAAGAACAACAACAACAACAACAACAAGAACAACAAAAACAAGAACAACAACAACAACAACAACAACCGGAACAACAAGAACAACCGGAACAACAAGAACAACAAGAACAACCAGAACAACAACAACATCAACAACAACAAGAACAACAAGAACAGCAAGAACAACAACAACAACAAGAACAACAACAACTACAAGAACAACAAGAACAACAACAACATGAACAACAAGAACATCAACAATCATAACAACAAGAACAACAACAGCAACAAGAGCAACAAGAGCAACAAGAGCAACAAGAACAACAAGAACAACAAGAACAACAAGAACAAGAACAGGAAGAACAACAACAACAACAAGAACAACAAAAACAAGAACAACAACAAGAACAACACGAACAACAACAAGAACAACAACAACAACAAGAACAACAAGAACAACAAGAACAACAAGAACAACAAGAACAACAAGAACAACAAGAACAACAAGAACAACAAGAACAACAAGAACAACAAGAACAACAAGAACAACAAGAACTACAACAACAACAAGGACAACAAGAACAACAAGAACAACAAGAACAACAGGAACAACAAGAACAACAAGAACAACAAGAACAACAAGAACAACAAGAACAACAGGAACAACAAGAACAACAAGAACAACAAGAACAACAAGAACAACAAGAGCAACAAGAACAACAAGAACAACAAGAACAACAAGAACAACAAGAACAACAAGAACAACAAGAACAACGAGAACAACGAGAACAACGAGAACAACGAGAACAACAAGAACAACAAGAACAACAAGAACAACAAGAACATCAAGAACAACAACAACATGAACAACAAGAGCATCAACAACCAGAACAACAACAACAACAACATCAACAAGAACAAAAAGAACAACAACAACATGAACAACAAGAACATCAACAGCCAGAACAACAAGAACAACAACAGCAACAAGAGCAACAAGAGCAACAAGAACAACATGGACATCAACAACAATAATAACAAGAACAGCAAGGACAACAAGAACAACAAGAACAAGAACAGCAAGAACAACAACAAGAAGAACTACATGAACAACAACAACAAGAACAACAAGAACAACAACAACAACAGGAACAACAAGAACAACAACAACAACAAGAATAACATAAACAAGAACAACAACAACAAGAAGAAGAACAACAAGAAGAACAACAAGAACAACAAGAACAACAAGAACAACAAGAACAACAAGAACAACAAGAACAACAAGAACAACAAGAACAACAAGAACAACAAGAACAACAAGAACAACAAGAACAACAAGAACAACAAGAACAACAAGAACAACAAGAACAACAAGAACAACAAGAACAACGAGAACAACGAGAACAACGAGAACAACGAGAACAACGAGAACAACAAGAACAACAAGAACAACAAGAACAACAAGAACAACAAGAACATCAAGAACAACAACAACATGAACAACAAGAGCATCAACAACCAGAACAACAACAACAACAACATCAACAAGAACAAAAAGAACAACAACAACATGAACAACAAGAACATCAACAACCAGAACAACAAGAACAACAACAGCAACAAGAGCAACAAGAGCAACAAGAGCAACAAGAACAACAAGAGCAACAAGAGCAACAAGAACAACAAGAACAACAAGAACATCAAGAACAACAAGAACAACAAGAACAACAAGAACAACAAGAACAACAAGAACAACAAGAACAACAAGAACAACAAGAACAACAAGAACAACAAGAACTACAACAACAACAAGGACAACAAGAACAACAAGAACAACAAGAACAACAGGAACAACAAGAACAACAAGAACAACAAGAACAACAAGAACAACAAGAACAACAAGAACAACAAGAACAACAAGAACAACAAGAACAACAAGAACAACAAGAACAACAAGAACAACAAGAACAACAAGAACAACAAGAACAGCAAGAACAACAAGAACAACAAGAACAACAAGAACAACAAGAACAACAAGAACAACAAGAACAACAAGAACAACAAGAACAACAAGAACAACAAGAACAACAAGAACAACGAGAACAACGAGAACAACGAGAACAACGAGAACAACGAGAACAACGAGAACAACAAGAACAACAAGAACAACAAGAACATCAAGAACAACAACAACATGAACAACAAGAGCATCAACAACCAGAACAACAACAACAACAACAACATCAACAAGAACAAAAAGAACAACAACAACATGAACAACAAGAACATCAACAACCAGAACAACAAGAACAACAACAGCAACAAGAGCAACAAGAGCAACAAGAGCAACAAGAGCAACAAGAGCAACAAGAACAACAAGAGCAACAAGAGCAACAAGAACAACAAGAACATCAAGAACAACAAGAACAACAACAACATGAACAACAAGAACATCAACAACCAGAACAACAAGAACAACAAGAACAACAAGAACAACAAGAACAACAAGAACAACAAGAACAACAAGAACAACAAGAACAACAAGAACAACAAGAACAACAAGAACAACAAGAACAACAAGAACAACAAGAACAACAAGAACAACAAGAGCAACAAGAGCAACAAGAACAACAAGAACAACAAGAACAACAAGAACAACAAGAACAACAAGAACAACAAGAACAACAAGAACAACAAGAACAACGAGAACAACGAGAACAACGAGAACAACGAGAACAACGAGAACGACGAGAACGACGAGAACGACGAGAACGACGAGAACGACGAGAACAACGAGAACAACAAGAACAACAAGAGCAACAAGAACAACAAGAACAACAAGAACAACGAGAACAACAAGAACAACAAGAACAACAAGAACAACAAGAACAAGAACAGCATGAACAACAAGAACAACGAGAACAACGAGAACAACGAGAACAACGAGAACAACGAGAACAACGAGAACAACGAGAACAACGAGAACAACGAGAACAACGAGAACAACGAGAACAACGAGAACAACAAGAACAACAAGAACAACAAGAACAAGAACAGGAAGAACAACAACAACAACAACAAGAACAACAAAAACAAGAACAACAACAAGAACAACACGAACAACAACAAGAACAACAACAACAACAAGAACAACAAGAACAACAAGAACAACAAGAACAACAAGAACAACAAGAACAACAAGAACAACAAGAACAACAAGAACAACAAGAACAACAAGAACAACAAGAACAACAAGAACAACAAGAACAACAAGAACAACAAGAACAACAAGAACAACAAGAACAACAAGAACAACAAGAACAACAAGAACAACAAGAACAACAAGAACAACAAGAACAACAAGAACAACAAGAACAACAAGAACAACAAGAACAACAAGAACAACAAGAACAACAAGAACAACAAGAACAACAAGAACAACAAGAACAACAAGAACAACAAGAGCAACAAGAACAAGAACAGCAAGAACAACAACAACAACAACAACAAGAACAACAGGAACAACAACAGCAAGAACAACAAGAACAACAAGAACAACAAGAACAACAAGAACAACAAGAGCAACAAGAACAACAAGAACAAGAACAACAACATCTACCAGAACCACAACAACATGAACAGCAAGAACAAGAACAACAACAACAACAACAAGAACAACGACAACAAGAACATTGGGAACAAGAACAGCAAGAACAACAAGGACAAAAAGAATAACAAGAACAAGAAGCACAACAAGAACAACAAGAACAACAAGAACAACAAGAACAACAAGAACAACGAGAACAACGAGAACAACGAGAACAACGAGAACAACGAGAACAACGAGAACAACGAGAACAACGAGAACAACAAGAACAACCAGAACAGCAAGAAGAACAACAAGAACAACAAGAACAACAAGAACAACAAGATCAACAATAACAACAAGAACAACAAGAACAACAAGAACAACAAGAACAACAAGAACAACAAGAACAACAAGGACTACAACAATAACAAGGACAGCAACAACAACTACAACAAGAACAGCAAGAACAACAACAAGAACAACAAGAACAACAACAAGAACAACAAGAACAACAAGATCAACAAAAACAACATCTACAACAAGAACAGCAAGAACAACAACAACAACAACAAGAACAACAAGAACAGAAAGAACAACAAGGACAACAAGAACAAGAACAGCAAGAGCAACAACAACAAGAACCGCATGAACAACAACAACAAGAACAACAAGAACAACAACAAGAACAACAAGAGCAACAAGAACAACAAGAGCAACAAGAACAACAAGAACAACAAGAAAAACAAGAACAAGAACAACAACATCAACCAGAACAACAACAACATGAACAACAAGAACAACAACAGCAACAACAACAACAGGGACAACAAGAACAACAAGAGCAAAAAGAACAACACGAACAACGAGAACAACGGGAACAACGAGAACAACAACAAGAACAACAACAACAACAACAACTAGAACAACAAGAACAACAAGAACACCAAGAACACCCAGAACAAAAAGAACAACAAGAACAACAAGAACAACAAGAACATCAAGAACAACAACAACATGAACAACAAGAACATCAACAACCAGAACAACAAGAACAACAACAGCAACAAGAGCAACAAAAGCAACAAGAGCAACAAGAACGACAAGAACAACAAGAACAACAAGATCAACAAGAGCAACAAGAGCAACAAGAACAACAAGAACAACAAGAACAACAAGAACAAGAACAGCAAGAACAACAAGAACAACAAGAACAACAAGAACAACAAGAACAACAAGAACAACAAGAACAACAAGAACAACAAGAACAACAAGAACAACAAGAACAACAAGAACAACAAGAACAACAAGAACAACAAGAACAACAAGAACTACAACAATAACAAGGACAACAACTACAACTACAACAAGAACAGCAAGAACAACAACAACAACAAGAACAACAACAAGAACAACAAGAACAACAAGATCAACAAAAACAACAACTACAACAAGAACAGCAAGAACAACAACAACAAGAAGAACAACAAGAACAGAAAGAACAACAAGGACAACAAGAACAAGAACAGCAAGAGCAACAACAACAAGAACCACATGAACAACAACAACAAGAACAACAAGAACAACAACAACAACAGGAACAACAAGAACCACAACGACAAGAACAACAACAACAAGAACAACAAAAACAAGAACAACAAGAACAACAACAAGAACAACAAGAGCAACAAGAACAACAAGAGCAACAAGAACAACAAGAGCAACAAGAGCAACAAGAACAACAAGATCAACAAGAACAACAAGCACAACAAGAACAACAAGGACAACAACAACAAGAACAACAAGGACAACAACAACAACACGGACAACTAGAACAACAACAAGAAGAACAACAAGAACAACATGAACAGCAAAAACAACAAGAACAACAAGAACAACAAGAACAACAAGAACAACAAGAACAACAAGAACAACAAGAACAACAAGAACAAGAACAGGAAGAACAACAACAACAACAAGAACAACAAAAACAAGAACAACAACAAGAACAACACGAACAACAACAAGAACAACAACAACAAGAACAACAAGAACAACAAGAACAACAACAACAACAAGAACAACAAGAACAACAAGAACAACAAGAGCAACAAGAACAAGAACAGCAAGAACAACAACAACAAGAACAGCAAGAACAACAACAACAACAACAACAACAAGAACAACAAGAACAACAAGGACAACAACAACAAGAACAACAAGATCAACATGAACAGAAAGAACAGCAAGAACAACAAGAACAACAAGAACAACAAGAACACCAAGAACAACAAGAACAACAAGAACAACAAGAACATCAAGAACAACAACAACATGAACAACAAGAACATCAACAACCAGAACAACAAGAACAACAACAGCAACAAGAGCAACAAGAGCAACAAGAGCAACAAGAGCAACAAGAGCAGCAAGAGCAACAAGAGCAACGAGATCAACGAGAACAACGAGAACAACGAGAACAACGAGAACAACAAATACAAGGACAACTAGAACAACAACAAGAAGAACAACAAGAACAACATGAACAACAAGAACAATAAGAACAACAAGAACAACAAGAACAACAAGAACAACAAGAACAACAAGAACAACAAGAACAATAAGAACAACAAGAACAACAAGAACAACAACAAGATCAACAAGAACAAGTACAACAAGGTCAACAAGAACAACAAGAACAAGTACAACAAGATCAACAAGAACAACAGCAACATGAACAACAAGAAAAACAAGAACAACAAGAACAACAAGAACAACAAGAAAAACAAGAACAACAAGAACAACAAGAACAACAAGAACAACAAGAACAACAAGAACAACAAGAACAACAGGAACAACAAGAACAACAAGAACAACAAGAACAACAAGAACAACAACAACAATAACAACAACAAGAACAACAAGAACAACAAGAGCAACAAGAACAACAAGAACAACAAGAACAACAAGAACAACAAGAACAACAAGAACAACAAGAACAACAAGAACAACAAGAACAACAAGAACAACATGACCAGCAAGAACAACAAGAACAACAAGAACAAGAACAGCAAGAAAAACAACAACAACGACAACAAAAATAAGAACAACAACAACAACAAGAACAACAACATGAACAACCGGAACAACAAGAACACCAAGAACAACAAGAACAACAAGAACAACAAGAACAACAAGATCAACAACAACATGAACAACAAGAACATCAACAACCAGAACAACAAGAACAACAACAGCAACAAGAGCAACAAAAGCAACAAGAGCAACAAGAACGACAAGAACAACAAGAACAACAAGATCAACAAGAGCAACAAGAGCAACAAGAACAACAAGAACAACAAGAACAACAAGAACAACAAGAACAACAAGATCAAGAACAGCAAGAACAACAAGAACAACAAGAACAACAAGAACAACAAGAACAACAAGAACAACAAGAACAACAAGAACAACAAGAACAACAAGAACAACAAGAACAACAAGAACAACAAGAACAACAAGAACAACAAGAACAACAAGAACAACAAGAACAACAAGAACAACAAGAACAACAAGAACAACAAGAACAACAAGGACAACAACAACAACAACAACAAGAACGTCAAGAACAACAAAAGCAACAAGAACAAGAACAGCAAGAACAACAACAACAACAACAACAAGAACAACAAAAACAAGAACAACAACAACAACAAGAACAACCGGAACAACAAGAACAACAAGAACAACCAGAACAACAACAACAAGAACAAGAACAACAAGAACATCAACAACCAGAACAACAACAGCAACAAGAGCAACAAGAGCAACAAGAGCAACAAGAGCAACAAGAGCAACAAGAACAACAAGAATAACAAGAACAACAACAACAACAACAACAACTAGAACAACAAGAACAACAAGAACACCAAGAACAACAAGAACAACAAGATCAACAAGAACAACAAGAACATCAAGAACAACAACAACATGAACAACAAGAACAACAACACCAACAACAACAAGAACAAAAAGAACAACAACAACATGAACAACAAGAACATCAACAACCAGAACAACAAGAACAACAACAGCAACAAGAGCAACAAGAGCAACAAGAGCAACAAGAACAACAAGAACAACAACGACAACAAGAACAACAAGAACATCAAGAACAACAAGAACAACAACAACATGAACAACAACAACATGAACAACAAGAACATCAACAACCAGAACAACAAGAACAACAACAGCAACAAGTGCAACAAGAGCAACAAGAGCAACAAGAGCAACAAGAGCAACAAGAGCAACAAGAACAACAAGAACAACAAGAACAACAAGATCAACAAGAACAACAAGAACAACAAGAACAACAAGGACAACAACAACAATAACACCAAGAACAGCAAGGACAACAAGAACAACAAGAACAAGAACAGCGAGAACAACAACAAGAAGAACTACATGAACAACAACAACAAGAACAACAAGAACAACAACAACAACAGGAACATCAAGAACAACAACAACAACAAGAATAACATAAACGAGTACAACAATAACAAGAAGAAGAACAACAAGAAGAACAACAAGAACAACAAGAACAGCAAGAGCAACAACAACAACAACATCAACAACAACAAGAACAACAAGAACAGCAAGAACAACAACAACAACAACCAGAACAACAACAACAACAAGAACAACAAGAACAACAACAACATGAACAACAAGAACATCAACAATCAGAACAACAAGAACAACAACAGCAACAAGAGCAACGAGAGCAACAAGAGCAACAAGAGTAACAAGAACAACAAGAACAATAAGAACAACAAGAACGACAAGAACAACAAGAACAACAAGAACAACAAGAACATCAAGAACAACAAGAACAATAAGAACAACAAGAACAACAACAAGATCAACAAGAACAACAAGAACAAGTACAACAAGATCAACAAGAACAACAAGAACAAGTACAACAAGATCAACAAGAACAACAGCAACATGAACAACAAGAAAAACAAGAACAACAAGAACAACAAGAACAACAAGAAAAACAAGAACAACAAGAACAACAAGAACAACAAGAACAACAAGAACAACAAGAACAACAAGAACAACAGGAACAACAAGAACAACAAGAACAACAAGAACAACAAGAACAACAACAACAATAACAACAACAAGAACAACAAGAACAACAAGAGCAACAAGAACAACAAGAACAACAAGAACAACAAGAACAACAAGGACAACAAGAACAACAAGAACAACAAGAACAACAAGAACAACAAGAACAACAAGAACAACAAGAACAACAGGAACAACAAGAACAACAAGAACAACAAGAACAACAAGAACAACAACAACAATAACAACAACTAGAACAACAAGAACACCAAGAACAACAAGAACAACAAGATCAACAAGAACAACAAGAACATCAAGAACAGCAACAACATGAACAACAAGAACATCAACAACCAGAACAACAACAACAACAACAAAAACAAAAAGAACAACAACAACATGAACAACAAGAACATCACCAACCAGAACAACAAGAACAACAAGATCAACAAGAACAACAAGAACAACAAGGACAACAACAACAATAACAACAAGAACAGCAAGGACAACAAGAACAACAAGAACAAGAACAGCAAGAACAACAACAAGAAGAACTACATGAACAACAACAACAAGAACAACAAGAACAACAACAACAACAGGAACAACAAGAACAACAACAACAACAAGAATAACATAAACAAGAACAACAACAACAAGAAGAAGAACAACAAGAAGAACAACAAGAACAACAAGAACAACAAGAACAACAACAACATGAACAACAAGAACATCAACAATCAGAACAACAAGAACAACAACAGCAACAAGAGCAACAAGAGCAACAAGAGCAACAAGAGCAACAAGAACAACAAGAACAACAAGATCAACAAGAACAACAAGAACAACAAGAACAACAAGAACAGCAAGAACAACAAGAACAAGAACAGCAAGAACAACAAGAACAACAAGAACAACAAGAACAACAAGAACAACAAGAACAACATGAACAACAAGAACAACAAGAGCAACAAGAACAACAAGAACAACAAGAACAATAAGAACAACAAGAACAACAAGAGCAACAAGAACAACAAGAACAACAAGGACAACAACAACAACAACAACAACAACAAGAATAACAAGAGCAACAAGAACAAGAACAGCAAGAACAACAACAACAACAACAACAAGAACAACAAAAACAAGAACAACAACAACAACAACAACCGGAACAACAAGAACAACCGGAACAACAAGAACAACAAGAACAACCAGAACAACAACAACATCAACAACAACAAGAACAACAAGAACAGCAAGAACAACAACAAAAACAACCAGAACAACAACAACAACAACAACAAGAACAACAAGAACAACAACAACATGAACAACAAGAACATCAACAATCAGAACAACAAGAACAACAACAGCAACAAGAGCAACAAGAGCAACAAGAGCAACAAGAACAATAAGAACAACAAGAACAACAAGAACAAGAACAGGAAGAACAACAACAACAACAAGAACAACAACAAGAACAACACGAACAACAACAAGAACAACAACAACAACAAGAACAACAATAACAACAAGAACAACAAGAACAACAAGAACAACAAGAGCAACAAGAACAAGAACAGCAAGAACAACAACAACAAGAACAGCAAGAACAACAACAACAACAACAACTACAACAACAGGAACAACAACAGCAAGAACAACAAGAACAACAAGAACAACAAGAAAAACAAGAACAAGAACAACAACATCAACCAGAACAACAACAGCATTAACAACAAGAACAACAACAGCAACAACAACAACAAGGACAACAAGAACAACAAGAACAACAAGAACAAAAAGAACAACAAGAACAACGAGAACAACGAGAACAACAACAAGAACAACAACAACAACTAGAACAACAAGAACAACAAGAACACCAAGAACAACAAGAACAACAAGAACAACAAGAACAACAAGAACATCAAGAACAACACCAACATGAACAACAAGAGCATCAACAACCAGAACAACAACAGCAACAACATCAACAAGAACAAGAAGAACAACAAGAACAACAAGAGCAACAAGAGCAACAATAACAACAAGAACAACAAGAACAACAAGAACAACAAGAACAAAAGAACAACAAGAACAACAAGAACAAGAACAACAACATCAACCAGAACAACAACAACATGAACAACAAGAACAACATGAACAACAAGAACAACAACAGCAACAACAACAACAAGGACAACCAGAACAACAAGAACAAAAAGAACAACAAGAACAACGAGAACAACGAGAACAACGAGAACAACAACAAGAACAACAACAACAACTAGAACAACAAGAACAACAAGAACACCAAGAACAACAAGAACAACAAGAACAACAAGAACATCAAGAACAACACCAACATGAACAACAAGAGCATCAACTACCAGAACAACAACAACAACAACATCAACAAGAACAAAAAGAACAACAACAACATGAACAACAAGAACATCTACAACCAGAACAACAAGAACAACAACAGCAACAAGAGCAACAAGAGCAACAAGAGCAACAAGAACAACAAGAACAACAAGAACAACAACGACAACAAGAACAACAAGAACATCAAGAACAACAAGAACAACAACAACATGAACAACAAGAACATCAACAACCAGAACAACAAGAACAACAAGAACAACAAGAACAACAAGAACAACAAGAACAACAAGAACAACAAGAACAACAAGAACAACAAGAACAACAAGAACAACAAGAACAACAAGAACAACAAGAACAACAAGAACAACAAGAACAACGAGAACAGAAAGAACAGCAAGAACAACAAGAACAACAAGAACAACAAGAACAACAAGAACAAGAACAGGAAGAACAACAACAACAACAAGAATAACAAAAACAAGAACAACAACAAGAACAACACGAACCACAACAAGAACAACAAGAACAACACGAACCACAACAAGAACAACAAGAACAACACGAACCACAACAAGAACAACAACAACAAGAAGATCAACAAGAACAACAAGAACAACAAGAACAACAAGTGCAACAAGAACAAGAACAGCAAGAACAACAACAACAAGAACTGCAAGAACAACAACAACAACAACAAGAACAACAGGAACAACAACAGCAAGAACAACAAGAACAACAAGAACAACATGAGCAACAAGAGCAACAAGAACAAGAACAACAACATCTACCAGAACCACAACAACATGAACAACAAGAACAACAAGAAAAACAAGAACAGGAACAACAACATCAACCAGAACAACAACAACATGAACAACAAGAACAACAACAGCAGCAACAACAACAAGGACAACAAGAACAACAAGAACAACAAGAACAACAAGAACAACGAGAACAACGAGAACAACGAGAACAACGAGAACAACGAGAACAACGAGAACAACAACAAGAACAACAACAACAACTAGAACAACAAGAACAACAAGAACACCAAGAACAACTAGAACAACAAGAACAACAAGAACATCAAGAACAACAACAACATGAACAACAAGAACATCAACAACCAGAACAACAAGAACAACAACAGCAACAAGAGCAACAAGAGCAACAAGAGCAACAAGAACAACAAGGACAACAACAACAAGAACAACAAGATCAACATGAACAGAAAGAACAGCAAGAACAACAAGAACAACAAGAACAACAAGAACAACAAGAACAACAAGAACAACAAGAACAACAAGAACAACAAGAACAACAAGAACAACAAGAACAACAAGAACAACAAGAACAACAAGAACAACAAGAACAACAAGAACAACAAGAACAACAAGAACAACAAGAACAACAAGAACAACAAGAACAACAAGAACAACAAGAACAACAAGAACAACAAGAACAACAAGAACAACAAGAACAACAAGAACAACAAGAACAACAAGAACAACAAGAACAACAAGAACAACAAGAACAACAAGAGCAACAAGAACAAGAACAGCAAGAACAACAACAACAACAACAACAACAAGAACAACAGGAACAACAACAGCAAGAACAACAAGAACAACAAGAACAACAAGAACAACAAGAGCAACAAGAACAACAAGAACAAGAACAACAACATCTACCAGAACCACAACAACATGAACAGCAAGAACAAGAACAACAACAACAACAACAAGAACAACGACAACAAGAACATTGGGAACAACAACAGCAAGAACAACAAGGACAAAAAGAATAACAAGAACAAGAAGAACAACAAGAACAACGAGAACAACGAGAACAACGAGAACAACGAGAACAACGAGAACAACGAGAACAACGAGAACAACGAGAACAACGAGAACAACGAGAACAACGAGAACAACGAGAACAACCAGAACAGCAAGAAGAACAACAAGAACAACAAGATCAACAATAACAACAAGAACAACAAGAACAACAAGAACAACAAGAACAACAAGAACAACAAGAACAACAAGAACAACAAGAACAACAAGATCAACAAAAACAACATCTACAACAAGAACAGCAAGAACAACAACAACAACAACAAGAACAACAAGAACAGAAAGAACAACAAGGACAACAAGAACAAGAACAGCAAGAGCAACAACAACAAGAACCGCATGAACAACAACAACAAGAACAACAGGAACAACAACAAGAACAACAAGAGCAACAAGAACAACAAGAAAAACAAGAACAAGAACAACAACATCAACCAGAACAACAACAACATGAACAACAAGAACAACAACAGCAACAACAACAACAACAACAACAACAACTAGAACAACAAGAACAACAAGAACACCAAGAACACCCAGAACAAAAAGAACAACAAGAACAACAAGAACAACAAGAACATCAAGAACAACAACAACATGAACAACAAGAACATCAACAACCAGAACAACAATAACAACAACAGCAACAAGAGCAACAAAAGCAACAAGAGCAACAAGAACGACAAGAACAACAAGAACAACAAGATCAACAAGAGCAACAAGAGCAACAAGAACAACAAGAACAACAAGAACAACAAGAACAGCAAGAACAAGAACAGCAAGAAAAACAACAAAAACAAAAACAAAAATAAGAACAACAAGAACAACAAGAACAACAAGAACAACAAGAACAACAAGAACAACAAGAACAACAAGAACAACAAGAACAACAAGAACAACAAGAACAACAAGAACAACAAGAACAACAAGAACAACAAGAACAACAAGAACAACAAGAACAACAAGAACAACAAGAACAACAAGAACAACAAGAACAACAAGAACAACAAGAACAACAAGAACAACAAGAACAACAAGAACAACAAGAACAACAAGAACAACAAGAACAACAAGAACAACAAGAACTACAACAATAACAAGGACAACAACTACAACTACAACAAGAACAGCAAGAACAACAACAACAACAAGAGCAACAAGAGCAACAAGAGCAACAAGAACAACAAGAACAACAAGAACAACAACGACAACAAGAACAACAAGAACATCAAGAACAACAAGAACAACAACAACATGAACAACAAGAACATCAACAACCAGAACAACAAGAACAACAAGAACAACAAGAACAACAAGAACAACAAGAACAACAAGAACAACAAGAACAACAAGAACAACAAGAACAACAAGAACAACAAGAACAACAAGAACAACAAGAACAACAAGAACAACAAGAACAACAAGAACAACAAGAACAACAAGAACAACAAGAACAACAAGAACAACAAGAACAACAAGAACAACAAGAACAACAAGAACAACGAGAACAACGAGAACAACGAGAACAACGAGAACAACAAGAACAACAAGAACAACAAGAACATCAAGAACAACAACAACATGAACAACAAGAGCATCAACAACCAGAACAACAACAACAACAACATCAACAAGAACAAAAAGAACAACAACAACATGAACAACAAGAACATCAACAACCAGAACAACAAGAACAACAACAGCAACAAGAGCAACAAGAGCAACAAGAGCAACAAGAGCAACAAGAGCAACAAGAACAACAAGAACAACAACGACAACAAGAACAACAAGAACAACAAGAACAACAAGAACAACAAGAACAACAAGAACAACAAGAACAACAAGAACAACAAGAACAACAAGAACAACAAGAACAACAAGAACAACAAGAACAACAAGAACAACAAGAACAACAAGAACAACAAGAACAACAAGAACAACAAGAACAACAAGAACAACAAGAACAACAAGAGCAACAAGAACAACAAGAACAACAAGAACAACAAGAACAACAAGAACAACAAGAACAACAAGAACAACAAGAACAACAAGAACAACGAGAACAACGAGAACAACGAGAACAACGAGAACAACGAGAACGACGAGAACGACGAGAACGACGAGAACGACGAGAACAACGAGAACAACGAGAACAACAAGAACAACAAGAGCAACAAGAACAACAAGAACAACAAGAACAACGAGAACAACAAGAACAACAAGAACAACAAGAACAACAAGAACAACAAGAACAACAAGAACAACAAGAACAACAAGAGCAACAAGAACAAGAACAGCAAGAACAACAACAACAACAACAACAACAAGAACAACAGGAACAACAACAGCAAGAACAACAAGAACAACAAGAACAACAAGAACAACAAGAGCAACAAGAACAACAAGAACAAGAACAACAACATCTACCAGAACCACAACAACATGAACAGCAAGAACAAGAACAACAACAACAACAACAAGAACAACGACAACAAGAACATTGGGAACAACAACAGCAAGAACAACAAGGACAAAAAGAATAACAAGAACAAGAAGAACAACAAGAACAACGAGAACAACGAGAACAACGAGAACAACGAGAACAACGAGAACAACGAGAACAACGAGAACAACGAGAACAACGAGAACAACGAGAACAACGAGAACAACGAGAACAACCAGAACAGCAAGAAGAACAACAAGAACAACAAGATCAACAATAACAACAAGAACAACAAGAACAACAAGAACAACAAGAACAACAAGAACAACAAGAACAACAAGAACAACAAGAACAACAAGATCAACAAAAACAACATCTACAACAAGAACAGCAAGAACAACAACAACAACAACAAGAACAACAAGAACAGAAAGAACAACAAGGACAACAAGAACAAGAACAGCAAGAGCAACAACAACAAGAACCGCATGAACAACAACAACAAGAACAACAGGAACAACAACAAGAACAACAAGAGCAACAAGAACAACAAGAAAAACAAGAACAAGAACAACAACATCAACCAGAACAACAACAACATGAACAACAAGAACAACAACAGCAACAACAACAACAACAACAACAACAACTAGAACAACAAGAACAACAAGAACACCAAGAACACCCAGAACAAAAAGAACAACAAGAACAACAAGAACAACAAGAACATCAAGAACAACAACAACATGAACAACAAGAACATCAACAACCAGAACAACAATAACAACAACAGCAACAAGAGCAACAAAAGCAACAAGAGCAACAAGAACGACAAGAACAACAAGAACAACAAGATCAACAAGAGCAACAAGAGCAACAAGAACAACAAGAACAACAAGAACAACAAGAACAGCAAGAACAAGAACAGCAAGAAAAACAACAAAAACAAAAACAAAAATAAGAACAACAAGAACAACAAGAACAACAAGAACAACAAGAACAACAAGAACAACAAGAACAACAAGAACAACAAGAACAACAAGAACAACAAGAACAACAAGAACAACAAGAACAACAAGAACAACAAGAACAACAAGAACAACAAGAACAACAAGAACAACAAGAACAACAAGAACAACAAGAACAACAAGAACAACAAGAACAACAAGAACAACAAGAACAACAAGAACAACAAGAACAACAAGAACAACAAGAACAACAAGAACAACAAGAACTACAACAATAACAAGGACAACAACTACAACTACAACAAGAACAGCAAGAACAACAACAACAACAAGAGCAACAAGAGCAACAAGAGCAACAAGAACAACAAGAACAACAAGAACAACAACGACAACAAGAACAACAAGAACATCAAGAACAACAAGAACAACAACAACATGAACAACAAGAACATCAACAACCAGAACAACAAGAACAACAAGAACAACAAGAACAACAAGAACAACAAGAACAACAAGAACAACAAGAACAACAAGAACAACAAGAACAACAAGAACAACAAGAACAACAAGAACAACAAGAACAACAAGAACAACAAGAACAACAAGAACAACAAGAACAACAAGAACAACAAGAACAACAAGAACAACAAGAACAACAAGAACAACAAGAACAACAAGAACAACGAGAACAACGAGAACAACGAGAACAACGAGAACAACAAGAACAACAAGAACAACAAGAACATCAAGAACAACAACAACATGAACAACAAGAGCATCAACAACCAGAACAACAACAACAACAACATCAACAAGAACAAAAAGAACAACAACAACATGAACAACAAGAACATCAACAACCAGAACAACAAGAACAACAACAGCAACAAGAGCAACAAGAGCAACAAGAGCAACAAGAGCAACAAGAGCAACAAGAACAACAAGAACAACAACGACAACAAGAACAACAAGAACAACAAGAACAACAAGAACAACAAGAACAACAAGAACAACAAGAACAACAAGAACAACAAGAACAACAAGAACAACAAGAACAACAAGAACAACAAGAACAACAAGAACAACAAGAACAACAAGAACAACAAGAACAACAAGAACAACAAGAACAACAAGAACAACAAGAACAACAAGAGCAACAAGAACAACAAGAACAACAAGAACAACAAGAACAACAAGAACAACAAGAACAACAAGAACAACAAGAACAACAAGAACAACGAGAACAACGAGAACAACGAGAACAACGAGAACAACGAGAACGACGAGAACGACGAGAACGACGAGAACGACGAGAACAACGAGAACAACGAGAACAACAAGAACAACAAGAGCAACAAGAACAACAAGAACAACAAGAACAACGAGAACAACAAGAACAACAAGAACAACAAGAGCAACAAGAACAACAAGAACAAGAACAACAACATCTACCAGAACCACAACAACATGAACAGCAAGAACAAGAACAACAACAACAACAACAATAACAACGACAACAAGAACATTGGGAACAACAACAGCAAGAACAACAAGGACAAAAAGAATAACAAGAACAAGAAGAACAACATGAACAACAAGAACAACAAGAACAACAAGAACAACAAGAACAACGAGAACAACGAGAACAACGAGAACAACGAGAACAACGAGAACAACGAGAACAACGAGAACAACAAGAACAACCAGAACAGCAAGAAGAACAACAAGAACAACCAGAACAGCAAGAAGAACAACAAGAACAACAAGAACAACAAGAACAACAAGATCAACAATAACAACAAGAACAACAAGAACAACAAGAACAACAAGAACTACAACAATAACAAGGACAGCAACAACAACTACAACAAGAACAGCAAGAACAACAACAAGAACAACAAGAACATCAACAAGAACAACAAGAACAACAAGATCAACAAAAACAACATCTACAACAAGAACAGCAAGAACAACAACAACAACAACAAGAACAACAAGAACAGAAAGAACAACAAGGACAACAAGAACAAGAACAGCAAGAGCAACAACAACAAGAACCGCATGAACATCAACAACAAGAACAATAAGAACAACAACAAGAACAACAAGAGCAACAAGAACAACAAGAGCAACAAGAACAACAAGAACAACAAGAAAAACAAGAACAAGAACAACAACATCAACCAGAACAACAACAACATGAACAACAAGAACAACAACAGCAACAACAACAACGAGGACAACAAGAACAACAAGAGCAAAAAGAACAACAAGAACAACGAGAACAACGAGAACAACGAGAACAACGGGAACAACGAGAACAACAACAAGAACAACAACAACAACAACAACAACAACAACTAGAACTACAAGAACAACAAGAACACCAAGAACACCCAGAACAAAAAGAACAACAAGAATAACAAGAACAACAAGAACATCAAGAACAACAACAACATGAACAACAAGAACATCAACAACCAGAACAACAAGAAAAACAACTGCAACAAGAGCAACAAAAGCAACAAGAGCAACAAGAACGACAAGAACAACAAGAACAACAAGATCAACAAGAGCAACAAGAGCAACAAGAACAACAAGAACAACAAGAACAACAAGAACAACAAGAACAAGAACAGCAAGAAAAACAACAAAAACAACAACAAAAATAAGAACAACAACAACAACAAGAACAACAAGAACAACAAGAACAACAAGAACAACAAGAACAACAAGAACAACAAGAACAACAAGAACAACAAGAACAACAAGAACAACAAGAACAACAAGAACAACAAGAACAACAAGAACAACAAGAACAACAAGAACAACAAGAACAACAAGAACAACAAGAACAACAAGAACTACAACAATAACAAGGACAACAACTACAACTACAACAAGAAGAGCAAGAACAAGAACAACAACAAGAACAACAACAAGAACAACAAGAACAACAAGATCAACAAAAACAACAACTACAACAAGAACAGCAAGAACAACAACAACAAGAAGAACAACAAGAACAGAAAGAACAACAAGGACAACAAGAACAAGAACAGCAAGAGCAACAACAACAAGAACCACATGAACAACAACAACAAGAACAACAAGAACAACAACAACAACAGGAACAACAAGAACCACAACGACAAGAACAACAACAACAAGAACAACAAAAACAAGAACAACAAGAACAACAACAAGAACAACAAGAGCAACAAGAACAACAAGAGCAACAAGAACAACAAGAGCAACAAGAGCAACAAGAACAACAAGATCAACAAGAACAACAAGCACAACAAGAACAACAAGCACAACAACAACAAGAACAACAAGGACAACAACAACAACAAGGACAACTAGAACAACAACAAGAAGAACAACAAGAACAACATGAACAGCAAAAACAACAAGAACAACAAGAACAACAAGAACAACAAGAACAACAAGAACAACAAGAACAACAAGGACAACAACAACAAGAACAACAAGATCAACATGAACAGAAAGAACAGCAAGAACAACAAGAACAACAAGAACAAGAACAGGAAGAACAACAACAACAACAAGAATAACAAAAACAAGAACAACAACAAGAACAACACGAACCACAACAAGAACAACAAGAACAACACGAACCACAACAAGAACAACAACAACAAGAAGATCAACAAGAACAACAAGAACAACAAGTGCAACAAGAACAAGAACAGCAAGAACAACAACAACAAGAACTGCAAGAACAACAACAACAACAACAAGAACAACAGGAACAACAACAGCAAGAACAACAAGAACAACAAGAACAACATGAGCAACAAGAGCAACAAGAACAAGAACAACAACATCTACCAGAACCACAACAACATGAACAACAAGAACAACAAGAAAAACAAGAACAGGAACAACAACATCAACCAGAACAACAACAACATGAACAACAAGAACAACAACAGCAGCAACAACAACAAGGACAACAAGAACAACAAGAACAACAAGAACAAAAAGAACAACAAGAACAACGAGAACAACGAGAACAACGAGAACAACGAGAACAACGAGAACAACAACAAGAACAACAACAACAACAACAACAACTAGAACAACAAGAACAACAAGAACACCAAGAACAACAAGAACAACAAGAACAACAAGAACATCAAGAACAACAACAACATGAACAACAAGAACATCAACAACCAGAACAACAAGAACAACAACAGCAACAAGAGCAACAAGAGCAACAAGAGCAACAAGAACAACAAGGACAACAACAACAAGAACAACAAGATCAACATGAACAGAAAGAACAGCAAGAACAACAAGAACAACAAGAACAACAAGAACAACAAGAACAACAAGAACAACAAGAACAACAAGAACAACAAGAACAACAAGAACAACAAGAACAACAAGAACAACAAGAACAACAAGAACAACAAGAACAACAAGAACAACAAGAACAACAAGAACAACAAGAACAACAAGAACAACAAGAACAACAAGAACAACGAGAACAACGAGAACAACGAGAACAACGAGAACAACAAGAACAACAAGAACAACAAGAACATCAAGAACAACAACAACATGAACAACAAGAGCATCAACAACCAGAACAACAACAACAACAACATCAACAAGAACAAAAAGAACAACAACAACATGAACAACAAGAACATCAACAACCAGAACAACAAGAACAACAACAGCAACAAGAGCAACAAGAGCAACAAGAACAACAAGAGCAACAAGAGCAACAAGAACAACAAGAACAACAAGAACATCAAGAACAACAAGAACAACAAGAACAACAAGAACAACAAGAACAACAAGAACAACAAGAACAACAAGAACAACAAGAACAACAAGAACAACAAGAACTACAACAACAACAAGGACAACAAGAACAACAAGAACAACAAGAACAACAGGAACAACAAGAACAACAACATCAACAAGAACAAAAAGAACAACAACAACATGAACAACAAGAACATCAACAACCAGAACAACAAGAACAACAACAGCAACAAGAGCAACAAGAGCAACAAGAACAGCAAGAACAACAAGAACAACAAGAACAACAAGAACAACAAGAACAACAAGAACAACAAGAACAACAAGAACAACAAGAACAACAAGAACAACAAGAACAACAAGAACAACAAGAACAACAAGAACAACAAGAACAACAAGAACAACAAGAACAACAAGAACAACAAGAACAACAAGAACAACAAGAACAACAAGAACAACAAGAACAACAAGAACAACAAGAACAACAAGAACAACGAGAACAACGAGAACAACGAGAACAACGAGAACAACGAGAACAACAAGAACAACAAGAACAACAAGAACTACAACAATAACAAGGACAACAACTACAACTACAACAAGAACAGCAAGAACAACAACAACAACAAGAACAACAACAAGAACAACAAGAACAACAAGATCAACAAAAACAACAACTACAACAAGAACAGCAAGAACAACAACAACAAGAAGAACAACAAGAACAGAAAGAACAACAAGGACAACAAGAACAAGAACAGCAAGAGCAACAACAACAAGAACCACATGAACAACAACAACAAGAACAACAAGAACAACAACAACAACAGGAACAACAAGAACCACAACGACAAGAACAACAACAACAAGAACAACAAAAACAAGAACAACAAGAACAACAACAAGAACAACAAGAGCAACAAGAACAACAAGAGCAACAAGAACAACAAGAGCAACAAGAGCAACAAGAACAACAAGATCAACAAGAACAACAAGCACAACAAGAACAACAAGGACAACAACAACAAGAACAACAAGGACAACAACAACAACACGGACAACTAGAACAACAACAAGAAGAACAACAAGAACAACATGAACAGCAAAAACAACAAGAACAACAAGAACAACAAGAACAACAAGAACAACAAGAACAACAAGAACAACAAGAACAACAAGAACAAGAACAGGAAGAACAACAACAACAACAAGAACAACAAAAACAAGAACAACAACAAGAACAACACGAACAACAACAAGAACAACAACAACAAGAACAACAAGAACAACAAGAACAACAACAACAACAAGAACAACAAGAACAACAAGAACAACAAGAGCAACAAGAACAAGAACAGCAAGAACAACAACAACAAGAACAGCAAGAACAACAACAGCAACAAGAGCAACAAGAGCAACAAGAGCAACAAGAGCAACAAGAGCAGCAAGAGCAACAGGAGCAACGAGATCAACGAGAACAACGAGAACAACGAGAACAACGAGAACAACAAATACAAGGACAACTAGAACAACAACAAGAAGAACAACAAGAACAACATGAACAACAAGAACAATAAGAACAACAAGAACAACAAGAACAACAAGAACAACAAGAACAACAAGAACAACAAGAACAACAAGAACAACAAGAACAATAAGAACAACAAGAACAACAAGAACAACAACAAGATCAACAAGAACAAGTACAACAAGGTCAACAAGAACAACAAGAACAAGTACAACAAGATCAACAAGAACAACAGCAACATGAACAACAAGAAAAACAAGAACAACAAGAACAACAAGAACAACAAGAACAACAAGAAAAACAAGAACAACAAGAACAACAAGAACAACAAGAACAACAAGAACAACAAGAACAACAAGAACAACAAGAACAACAGGAACAACAAGAACAACAAGAACAACAAGAACAACAAGAACAACAAGAACAACAAGAACAACAAGAACAACAAGAACAACAAGAGCAACAAGAACAACAAGAACAACAAGAACAACAAGAACAACAACAACAACAAGAACAACAAGAACAACAAGAGCAACAAGAACAACAAGAACAACAAGAACAACAAGAACAACAAGGACAACAAGAACAACAAGAAAAACAAGAACAACAAGAACAACAAGAACAACAAGAACAACAAGAACAACAAGAACAACAAGAACAACAGGAACAACAAGAACAACAAGAACAACAAGAACAACAAGAACAACAACAACAATAACAACAACTAGAACAACAAGAACACCAAGAACAACAAGAACAACAAGATCAACAAGAACAACAAGAACATCAAGAACAGCAACAACATGAACAACAAGAACATCAACAACCAGAACAACAACAACAACAACAAAAACAAAAAGAACAACAACAACATGAACAACAAGAACATCACCAACCAGAACAACAAGAACAACAAGATCAACAAGAACAACAAGAACAACAAGGACAACAACAACAACAAGAATAACATAAACAAGAACAACAACAACAAGAAGAAGAACAACAAGAAGAACAACAAGAACAACAAGAACAACAAGAACAACAACAACATGAACAACAAGAACATCAACAATCAGAACAACAAGAACAACAACAGCAACAAGAGCAACAAGAGCAACAAGAGCAACAAGAACAACAAGAACAACAAGATCAACAAGAACAACAAGAACAACAAGAACAACAAGAACAGCAAGAACAACAAGAACAAGAACAGCAAGAACAACAAGAACAACAAGAACAACAAGAACAACAAGAACAACAAGAACAACATGAACAACAAGAACAAGAAGAGCAACAAGAACAACAAGAACAACAAGAACAATAAGAACAACAAGAACAACAAGAGCAACAAGAACAACAAGAACAACAAGGACAACAAGAACAACATGAACAACAAGAACAACAAGAGCAACAAGAACAACAAGAACAACAAGAACAATAAGAACAACAAGAACAACAAGAGCAACAAGAACAACAAGAACAACAAGGACAACAACAACAACAACAACAACAACAAGAATAACAAGAGCAACAAGAACAAGAACAGCAAGAACAACAACAACAACAACAACAAGAACAACAAAAACAAGAACAACAACAACAACAACAACAACCGGAACAACAAGAACAACCGGAACAACAAGAACAACAAGAACAACCAGAACAACAACAACATCAACAACAACAAGAACAACAAGAACAGCAAGAACAACAACAACAACAACAAGAACAACAAGAACAGAAAGAACAACAAGGACAACAAGAACAAGAACAGCAAGAGCAACAACAACAAGAACCGCATGAACAACAACAACAAGAACAATAAGAACAACAACAAGAACAACAAGAGCAACAAGAACAACAAGAGCAACAAGAACAACAAGAACGACAAGAAAAACAAGAACAAGAACAACAACATCAACCAGAACAACAACAACATGAACAACAAGAACAACAACAGCAACAACAACAACAAGGACAACAAGAACAACAAGAGCAAAAAGAACAACAAGAACAACGAGAACAACGAGAACAACGGGAACAACGAGAACAACAACAAGAACAACAACAACAACAACAACAACAACTAGAACAACAAGAACAACAAGAACACCAAGTACACCCAGAACAAAAAGAACAACAAGAATAACAAGAACAACAAGAACATCAAGAACAACAACAACATGAACAACAAGAACATCAACAACCAGAACAACAAGAACAACAACAGCAACAAGAGCAACAAAAGCAACAAGAGCAACAAGAACGACAAGAACAACAAGAGCAACAAGATCAACAAGAGCAACAAGAGCAACAAGAACAACAAGAACAACAAGAACAACAAGAACAACAAGAACAACAAGAACAAGAACAGCAAGAAAAACAACAAAAACAACAACAAAAATAAGAACAACAACAACAACAACAACAACAAGAACAACAAGAACAACAAGAACAACAAGAACAACAAGAACAACAAGAACAACAAGAACAACAAGAACAACAAGAACAACAAGAACAACAAGAACAACAAGAACAACAAGAACAACAAGAACAACAAGAACAACAAGAACTACAACAATAACAAGGACAACAACTACAACTACAACAAGAACAGCAAGAACAACAACAACAACAAGAACAACAACAAGAACAACAAGAACAACAAGATCAACAAAAACAACAACTACAACAAGAACAGCAAGAATAACAACAACAACAAGAACAACAAGAACAGAAAGAACAACAAGGACAACAAGAACAAGAACAGCAAGAGCAACAACAACAAGAACCACATGAACAACAACAACAAGAACAACAAGAACAACAACAACAACAGGAACAACAAGAACCACAACGACAAGAACAACAACAACAAGAACCACAACGACAAGAACAACAACAACAAGAACAACAAAAACAAGAACAACAAGAACAACAACAAGAACAACAAGAGCAACAAGAACAACAAGAGCAACAAGAACAACAAGAGCAACAAGAGCAACAAGAACAACAAGATCAACAAGAACAACAAGCACAACAAGAACAACAAGGACAACAACAACAAGAACAACAAGGACAACAACAACAACAAGGACAACTAGAACAACAACAAGAAGAACAACAAGAACAACATGAACAGCAAAAACAACAAGAACAACAAGAACAACAAGAACAACAAGAACAACAAGAACAACAAGAACAACAAGAACAACAAGAACAACAAGAACAACAAGAACAACAAGAACAACAAGAACAACAAGAACAACAAGAACAACAAGAACAACCAGAACAACAAGAGCAACAAGAACAACAAGAACAACAAGAACAACAAGAACAACAAGTACAACAAGAACAACAAGAACAACAAGGACAACAACAACAAGAACAACAAGATCAACATGAACAGAAAGAACAGCAAGAACAACAAGAACAACAAGAACAACAAGAACAACAAGAACAACAAGAACAACAAGAACAAGAACAGGAAGAACAACAACAACAACAAGAATAACAAAAACAAGAACAACAACAAGAACAACACGAACCACAACAAGAACAACAAGAACAACACGAACCACAACAAGAACAACAACAACAAGAAGATCAACAAGAACAACAAGAACAACAAGAACAACAAGTGCAACAAGAACAAGAACAGCAAGAACAACAACAACAAGAACTGCAAGAACAACAACAACAACAACAAGAACAACAGGAACAACAACAGCAAGAACAACAAGAACAACAAGAACAACGTGAGCAACAAGAGCAACAAGAACAAGAACAACAACATCTACCAGAACCACAACAACATGAACAACAAGAACAACAAGAAAAACAAGAACAGGAACAACAACATCAACCAGAACAACAACAACATGAACAACAAGAACAACAACAGCAGCAACAACAACAAGGACAACAAGAACAACAAGAACAACAAGAACAACAAGAACAACGAGAACAACGAGAACAACGAGAACAACGAGAACAACGAGAACAACGAGAACAACAACAAGAACAACAACAACAACTAGAACAACAAGAACAACAAGAACACCAAGAACAACAAGAACAACGAGAACAACGAGAACAACGGGAACAACGAGAACAACAACAAGAACAACAACAACAACAACAACAACAACTAGAACAACAAGAACAACAAGAACACCAAGTACACCCAGAACAAAAAGAACAACAAGAATAACAAGAACAACAAGAACATCAAGAACAACAACAACATGAACAACAAGAACATCAACAACCAGAACAACAAGAACAACAACAGCAACAAGAGCAACAAAAGCAACAAGAGCAACAAGAACGACAAGAACAACAAGAGCAACAAGATCAACAAGAGCAACAAGAGCAACAAGAACAACAAGAACAACAAGAACAACAAGAACAACAAGAACAACAAGAACAAGAACAGCAAGAAAAACAACAAAAACAACAACAAAAATAAGAACAACAACAACAACAAGAACAACAAGAACAACAAGAACAACAAGAACAACAAGAACAACAAGAACAACAAGAACAACAAGAACAACAAGAACAACAAGAACAACAAGAACAACAAGAACAACAAGAACAACAAGAACAACAAGAACAACAAGAACAACAAGAACAACAAGAACAACAAGAACAACAAGAACAACAAGAACAACAAGAACAACAAGAACAACAAGAACAACAAGAACAACAAGAACAACAAGAACAACAAGAACAACAAGAACAACAAGAACAACAAGAGCAACAAGAACAAGAACAACAAGAACAACAACAACAACAACAACAAGAACAACAGGAACAACAACAGCAAGAACAACAAGAACAACAAGAACAACAAGAGCAACAAGAACAACAAGAACAAGAACAACAACATCTACCAGAACCACAACAACATGAACAGCAAGAACAAGAACAACAACAACAACAACAAGAACAACGACAACAAGAACATTGGGAACAACAACAGCAAGAACAACAAGGACAAAAAGAATAACAAGAACAAGAAGAACAACAAGAACAACAAGAACAACAAGAACAACGAGAACAACGAGAACAACGAGAACAACGAGAACAACGAGAACAACGAGAACAACGAGAACAACGAGAACAACGAGAACAACGAGAACAACGAGAACAACGAGAACAACAAGAACAACCAGAACAGCAAGAAAAACAACAAGAACAACAAGATCAACAATAACAACAAGAACAACAAGAACAACAAGAACAACAAGAACAACAAGAACAACAAGAACAACAAGAACAACAAGAACAACAAGAACAACAAGATCAACAAAAACAACATCTACAACAAGAACAGCAAGAACAACAACAACAACAACAAGAACAACAAGAACAGAAAGAACAACAAGGACAACAAGAACAAGAACAGCAAGAGCAACAACAACAAGAACCGCATGAACAACAACAACAAGAACAACAGGAACAACAACAAGAACAACAAGAGCAACAAGAACAACAAGAAAAACAAGAACAAGAACAACAACATCAACCAGAACAACAACAACATGAACAACAAGAACAACAACAGCAACAACAACTAGAACAACAAGAACAACAAGAACACCAAGAACACCCAGAACAAAAAGAACAACAAGAACAACAAGAACAACAAGAACATCAAGAACAACAACAACATGAACAACAAGAACATCAACAACCAGAACAACAAGAACAACAACAGCAACAAGAGCAACAAAAGCAACAAGAGCAACAAGAACGACAAGAACAACAAGAACAACAAGATCAACAAGAGCAACAAGAGCAACAAGAACAACAAGAACAACAAGAACAACAAGAACAGCAAGAACAAGAACAGCAAGAAAAACAACAAAAACAAAAACAAAAATAAGAACAACAAGAACAACAAGAACAACAAGAACAACAAGAACAACAAGAACAACAAGAACAACAAGAACAACAAGAACAACAAGAACAACAAGAACACCAAGTACACCCAGAACAAAAAGAACAACAAGAATAACAAGAACAACAAGAACATCAAGAACAACAACAACATGAACAACAAGAACATCAACAACCAGAACAACAAGAACGACAACAGCAACAAGAGCAACAAAAGCAACAAGAGCAACAAGAACGACAAGAACAATAAGAGCAACAAGATCAACAAGAGCAACAAGAGCAACAAGAACAACAAGAACAACAAGAACAACAAGAACAACAAGAACAACAAGAACAAGAACAGCAAGAAAAACAACAAAAACAACAACAAAAATAAGAACAACAACAACAACAAGAACAACAAGAACAACAAGAACAACAAGAACAACAAGAACAACAAGAACAACAAGAACAACAAGAACAACAAGAACAACAAGAACAACAAGAACAACAAGAACAACAAGAACAACAAGAACAACAAGAACAACAAGAACAACACGAACAACAAGAACAACAAGAACAACAAGAACAACAAGAACAACAAGAACAACAAGAACTACAACAATAACAAGGACAACAACTACAACTACAACAAGAACAGCAAGAACAACAACAACAACAAGAACAACAACAAGAACAACAAGAACAACAAGATGAACAAAAACAACAACTACAACAAGAACAGCAAGAATAACAACAACAACAAGAACAACAAGAACAGAAAGAACAACAAGGACAACAAGAACAAGAACAGCAAGAGCAACAACAACAAGAACCACATGAACAACAACAACAAGAACAACAAGAACAACAACAACAACAGGAACAACAAGAACCACAACGACAAGAACAACAACAACAAGAACCACAACGACAAGAACAACAACAACAAGAACAACAAAAACAAGAACAACAAGAACAACAACAAGAACAACAAGAGCAACAAGAACAACAAGAGCAACAAGAACAACAAGAGCAACAAGAGCAACAAGAACAACAAGATCAACAAGAACAACAAGCACAACAAGAACAACAAGGACAACAACAACAAGAACAACAAGGACAACAACAACAACAAGGACAACTAGAACAACAACAAGAAGAACAACAAGAACAACATGAACAGCAAAAACAACAAGAACAACAAGAACAACAAGAACAACAAGAACAACAAGAACAACAAGAACAACAAGAACAACAAGAACAACAAGAACAACAAGAACAACAAGGACAACAACAACAACAAGGACAACTAGAACAACAACAAGAAGAACAACAAGAACAACATGAACAGCAAAAACAACAAGAACAACAAGAACAACAAGAACAACAAGAACAACAAGAACAACAAGAACAACAAGAACAACAAGAACAACAAGAACAACAAGAACAACAAGAACAACAAGAACAACAAGAACAACAAGAACAACAAGAACAACAAGAACAACAAGAACAACAAGAACAACAAGGACAACAACAACAAGAACAACAAGATCAACATGAACAGAAAGAACAGCAAGAACAACAAGAACAACAAGAACAACAAGAACAACAAGAACAGGAAGAACAACAACAACAACAAGAATCACAAAAACAAGAACAACAACAAGAACAACACGAACCACAACAAGAACAACAAGAACAACACGAACCACAACAAGAACAACAACAACAAGAAGATCAACAAGAACAACAAGAACAACAAGAACAACAAGTGCAACAAGAACAAGAACAGCAAGAACAACAACAACAAGAACTGCAAGAACAACAACAACAACAACAAGAACAACAGGAACAACAACAGCAAGAACAACAAGAACAACAAGAACAACGTGAGCAACAAGAGCAACAAGAACAAGAACAACAACATCTACCAGAACCACAACAACATGAACAACAAGAACAACAAGAAAAACAAGAACAGGAACAACAACATCAACCAGAACAACAACAACATGAACAACAAGAACAACAACAGCAGCAACAACAACAAGGACAACAAGAACAACAAGAACAACAAGAACAACAAGAACAACGAGAACAACGAGAACAACGAGAACAACGAGAACAACGAGAACAACGAGAACAACGAGAACAACAACAAGAACAACAACAACAACAACAACAACAACTAGAACAACAAGAACAACAAGAACACCAAGTACACCCAGAACAAAAAGAACAACAAGAATAACAAGAACAACAAGAACATCAAGAACAACAACATGAACAACAAGAACATCAACAACCAGAACAACAAGAACAACAACAGCAACAAGAGCAACAAAAGCAACAAGAGCAACAAGAACGACAAGAACAACAAGAGCAACAAGATCAACAAGAGCAACAAGAGCAACAAGAACAACAAGAACAACAAGAACAACAAGAACAACAAGAACAACAAGAACAAGAACAGCAAGAAAAACAACAAAAACAACAACAAAAATAAGAACAACAACAACAACAAGAACAACAAGAACAACAAGAACAACAAGAACAACAAGAACAACAAGAACAACAAGAACAACAAGAACAACAAGAACAACAAGAACAACAAGAACAACAAGAACAACAAGAACAACAAGAACAACAAGAACAACAAGAACAACAAGAACAACAAGAACAACAAGAACAACAAGAACAACAAGAACAACAAGAACAACAAGAACAACAAGAACAACAAGAACAACAAGAACAACAAGAACAACAAGAACTACAACAATAACAAGGACAACAACTGCAACTACAACAAGAACAGCAAGAACAACAACAACAACAAGAACAACAACAAGAACAACAAGAACAACAAGATCAACAAAAACAACAACTACAACAAGAACAGCAAGAATAACAACAACAACAAGAACAACAAGAACAGAAAGAACAACAAGGACAACAAGAACAAGAACAGCAAGAGCAACAACAACAAGAACCACATGAACAACAACAACAAGAACAACAAGAACAACAACAACAACAGGAACAACAAGAACCACAACGACAAGAACAACAACAACAAGAACCACAACGACAAGAACAACAACAACAAGAACAACAAAAACAAGAACAACAAGAACAACAACAAGAACAACAAGAGCAACAAGAACAACAAGAGCAACAAGAACAACAAGAGCAACAAGAGCAACAAGAACAACAAGATCAACAAGAACAACAAGCACAACAAGAACAACAAGGACAACAACAACAAGAACAACAAGGACAACAACAACAACAAGGACAACTAGAACAACAACAAGAAGAACAACAAGAACAACGTGAACAGCAAAAACAACAAGAACAACAAGAACAACAAGAACAACAAGAACAACAAGAACAACAAGAACAAGAACAGGAAGAACAACAACAACAACAAGAATAACAAAAACAAGAACAACAACAAGAACAACACGAACCACAACAAGAACAACAAGAACAACACGAACTACAACAAGAACAACAACAAGAACAACAAGAAGATCAACAAGAACAACAAGAGCAACAAGAACAACAAGAGCAACAAGAGCAACAAGAACAACAAGATCAACAAGAACAACAAGCACAACAAGAACAACAAGGACAACAACAACAAGAACAACAAGGACAACAACAACAACAAGGACAACTAGAACAACAACAAGAAGAACAACAAGAACAACATGAACAGCAAAAACAACAAGAACAACAAGAACAACAAGAACAACAAGAACAACAAGAACAACAAGAACAACAAGAACAACAAGAACAACAAGAACAACAAGAACAACAAGGACAACAACAACAACAAGGACAACTAGAACAACAACAAGAAGAACAACAAGAACAACATGAACAGCAAAAACAACAAGAACAACAAGAACAACAAGAACAACAAGAACAACAAGAACAACAAGAACAACAAGAACAACAAGAACAACAAGAACAACAAGAACAACAAGAACAACAAGAACAACAAGAACAACAAGAACAACAAGAACAACAAGAACAACAAGGACAACAACAACAAGAACAACAAGATCAACATGAACAGAAAGAACAGCAAGAACAACAAGAACAACAAGAACAACAAGAACAACAAGAACAGGAAGAACAACAACAACAACAAGAATAACAAAAACAAGAACAACAACAAGAACAACACGAACCACAACAAGAACAACAAGAACAACACGAACCACAACAAGAACAACAACAACAAGAAGATCAACAAGAACAACAAGAACAACAAGAACAACAAGTGCAACAAGAACAAGAACAGCAAGAACAACAACAACAAGAACTGCAAGAACAACAACAACAACAACAAGAACAACAGGAACAACAACAGCAAGAACAACAAGAACAACAAGAACAACGTGAGCAACAAGAGCAACAAGAACAAGAACAACAACATCTACCAGAACCACAACAACATGAACAACAAGAACAACAAGAAAAACAAGAACAGGAACAACAACATCAACCAGAACAACAACAACATGAACAACAAGAACAACAACAGCAGCAACAACAACAAGGACAACAAGAACAACAAGAACAACAAGAACAACAAGAACAACGAGAACAACGAGAACAACGAGAACAACGAGAACAACGAGAACAACAACAAGAACAACAACAACAACTAGAACAACAAGAACAACAAGAACACCAAGAACAACTAGAACAACAAGAACAACAAGAACATCAAGAACAACAACAACATGAACAACAAGAACATCAACAACCAGAACAACAAGAACAACAACAGCAACAAGAGCAACAAGAGCAACAAGAGCAACAAGAACAACAAGGACAACAACAACAAGAACAACAAGATCAACATGAACAGAAAGAACAGCAAGAACAACAAGAACAACAAGAACAACAAGAACACCAAGAACAACAAGAACAACAAGAACAACAAGAACAACAAGAACAACAAGAACAACAAGAACAACAAGAACAACAAGAACAACAAGAACAACAAGAACAACAAGAACAACAAGAACAACAAGAACAACAAGAACAACAAGGACAACAAGAACAACAAGAACAACAAGAACAACAAGAACAACAAGAACAACAAGAGCAACAAGAACAAGAACAGCAAGAACAACAACAACAACAACAACAAGAACAACAGGAACAACAACAGCAAGAACAACAAGAACAACAAGAACAACAAGAACAACAAGAGCAACAAGAACAACAAGAACAAGAACAACAACATCTACCAGAACCACAACAACATGAACAGCAAGAACAAGAACAACAACAACAACAACAAGAACAACGACAACAAGAACATTGGGAACAACAACAGCAAGAACAACAAGGACAAAAAGAATAACAAGAACAAGAAGAACAACAAGAACAACAAGAACAACAAGAACAACGAGAACAACGAGAACAACGAGAACAACGAGAACAACGAGAACAACGAGAACAACGAGAACAACGAGAACAACGAGAACAACGAGAACAACGAGAACAACAAGAACAACCAGAACAGCAAGAAAAACAACAAGAACAACAAGATCAACAATAACAACAAGAACAACAAGAACAACAAGAACAACAAGAACAACAAGAACAACAAGAACAACAAGAACAACAAGATCAACAAAAACAACATCTACAACAAGAACAGCAAGAACAACAACAACAACAACAAGAACAACAAGAACAGAAAGAACAACAAGGACAACAAGAACAAGAACAGCAAGAGCAACAACAACAAGAACCGCATGAACAACAACAACAAGAACAACAGGAACAACAACAAGAACAACAAGAGCAACAAGAACAACAAGAAAAACAAGAACAAGAACAACAACATCAACCAGAACAACAACAACATGAACAACAAGAACAACAACAGCAACAACAACTAGAACAACAAGAACAACAAGAACACCAAGAACACCCAGAACAAAAAGAACAACAAGAACAACAAGAACAACAAGAACATCAAGAACAACAACAACATGAACAACAAGAACATCAACAACCAGAACAACAAGAACAACAACAGCAACAAGAGCAACAAAAGCAACAAGAGCAACAAGAACGACAAGAACAACAAGAACAACAAGATCAACAAGAGCAACAAGAGCAACAAGAACAACAAGAACAACAAGAACAACAAGAACAGCAAGAACAAGAACAGCAAGAAAAACAACAAAAACAAAAACAAAAATAAGAACAACAAGAACAACAAGAACAACAAGAACAACAAGAACAACAAGAACAACAAGAACAACAAGAACAACAAGAACAACAAGAACAACAAGAACAACATGAACAACAAGAACAACAAGAACAACAAGAACAACAAGAACAACAAGAACAACAAGAACAACAAGAACAACAAGAACAACAAGAATTACAACAATAACAAGGACAACAACTACAACTACAACAAGAACAGCAAGAACAACAACAACAACAAGAGCAACAAGAGCAACAAGAGCAACAAGAACAACAAGAACAACAAGAACAACAACGACAACAAGAACAACAAGAACATCAAGAACAACAAGAACAACAACAACATGAACAACAAGAACATCAACAACCAGAACAACAAGAACAACAAGAACAACAAGAACAACAAGAACAACAAGAACAACAAGAACAACAAGAACAACAAGAACAACAAGAACAACAAGAACAACAAGAACAACAAGAACAACAAGAACTACAACGACAACAAGGACAACAAGAACAACAAGAACAACAAGAACAACAGGAACAACAAGAACAACAAGAACAACAAGAACAACAAGAACAACAAGAACAACAAGAACAACAAGAACAACAAGAACAACAAGAACAACAAGAACAACAAGAACAACAAGAACAACAAGAACAACAAGAACAACAAGAACAACAAGAACAACAAGAACAACAAGAACAACAAGAACAACAAGAACAACAAGAACAACAAGAACAACAAGAACAACAAGAACAACAAGAACAACAAGAACAACAAGAACAACAAGAACAACAAGAACAACAAGAACAACAAGAACAACAAGAACAACAAGAACAACAAGAACAACAAGAACAACAAGAACAACAAGAACAACAAGAACAACAAGAACAACAAGAACAACAAGAACAACAAGAACAACAAGAACAACGAGAACAACGAGAACAACGAGAACAACGAGAACAACAAGAACAACAAGAACAACAAGAACATCAAGAACAACAACAACATGAACAACAAGAGCATCAACAACCAGAACAACAACAACAACAACATCAACAAGAACAAAAAGAACAACAACAACATGAACAACAAGAACATCAACAACCAGAACAACAACAGCAACAAGAGCAACAAGAGCAACAAGAGCAACAAGAGCAACAAGAGCAACAAGAGCAACAAGAGCAACAAGAACAACAAGAACAACAACGACAACAAGAACAACAAGAACAACAAGAACAACAAGAACAACAAGAACAACAAGAACAACAAGAGCAACAAGAACAACAAGAACAACAAGAACAACAAGAACAACAAGAACAACAAGAACAACAAGAACAACAAGAACAACAAGAACAACAAGAACAACAAGAACAACAAGAACAACAAGAGCAACAAGAACAACAAGAACAACAAGAACAACAAGAACAACAAGAACAACAAGAACAACAAGAACAACAAGAACAACAAGAACAACGAGAACAACGAGAACAACGAGAACAACGAGAACAACGAGAACGACGAGAACGACGAGAACGACGAGAACGACGAGAACAACGAGAACAACGAGAACAACAAGAACAACAAGAGCAACAAGAACAACAAGAACAACAAGAACAACGAGAACAACAAGAACAACAAGAACAACAAGAACAACAAGAACAAGAACAGCAAGAACAACAAGAACAACGAGAACAACGAGAACAACGAGAACAACGAGAACAACGAGAACAACGAGAACAACGAGAACAACAAGAGCAAGAACAGGAAGAACAACAACAACAAGAACAACAAAAACAAGAACAACAACAAGAACAACACGAACAACAACAAGAACAACAACAACAACAAGAACAACAAGAACAACAAGAACAACAAGAACAACAAGAACAACAAGAACAACAAGAACAACAAGAACAACAAGAACAACAAGAACAACAAGAACAACAAGAACAACAAGAACAACAAGAACAACAAGAACAACAAGAACAACAAGAACAACAAGAACAACAAGAACAACAAGAACAACAAGAACAACAAGAGCAACAAGAACAAGAACAACAAGAACAACAACAACAACAACAACAAGAACAACAGGAACAACAACAGCAAGAACAACAAGAACAACAAGAACAACAAGAGCAACAAGAACAACAAGAACAAGAACAACAACATCTACCAGAACCACAACAACATGAACAGCAAGAACAAGAACAACAACAACAACAACAATAACAACGACAACAAGAACATTGGGAACAACAACAGCAAGAACAACAAGGACAAAAAGAATAACAAGAACAAGAAGAACAACATGAACAACAAGAACAACAAGAACAACAAGAACAACAAGAACAACGAGAACAACGAGAACAACGAGAACAACGAGAACAACGAGAACAACGAGAACAACGAGAACAACGAGAACAACGAGAACAACAAGAACAACCAGAACAGCAAGAAGAACAACAAGAACAACAAGAACAACAAGAACAACAAGATCAACAATAACAACAAGAACAACAAGAACAACAAGAACAACAAGATCAACAATAACAACAAGAACAACAAGAACAACAAGAACAACAAGAACAACAAGAACAACAAGAACTACAACAATAACAAGGACAGCAACAACAACTACAACAAGAACAGCAAGAACAACAACAAGAACAACAAGAACAACAACAAGAACAACAAGAACAACAAGATCAACAAAAACAACATCTACAACAAGAACAGCAAGAACAACAACAACAACAACAAGAACAACAAGAACAGAAAGAACAACAAGGACAACAAGAACAAGATCAGCAAGAGCAACAACAACAAGAACCGCATGAACAACAACAACAAGAACAATAAGAACAACAACAAGAACAACAAGAGCAACAAGAACAACAAGAACAACAAGAAAAACAAGAACAAGAACAACAACATCAACCAGAACAACAACAACATGAACAACAAGAACAACAACAGCAACAACAACAACAAGGACAACAAGAACAACAAGAGCAAAAAGAACAACAAGAACAACGAGAACAACGAGAACAACGGGAACAACGAGAACAACAACAAGAACAACAACAACAACAACAACAACAACTAGAACTACAAGAACAACAAGAACACCAAGAACACCCAGAACAAAAAGAACAACAAGAATAACAAGAACAACAAGAACATCAAGAACAACAACAACATGAACAACAAGAACATCAACAACCAGAACAACAAGAACAACAACTGCAACAAGAGCAACAAAAGCAACAAGAGCAACAAGAACGACAAGAACAACAAGAACAACAAGATCAACAAGAGCAACAAGAGCAACAAGAACAACAAGAACAACAAGAACAACAAGAACAACAAGAACAAGAACAGCAAGAAAAACAACAAAAACAACAACAAAAATAAGAACAACAACAACAAGAACAACAAGAACAACAAGAACAACAAGAACAACAAGAACAACAAGAACAACAAGAACAACAAGAACAACAAGAACAACAAGAACAACCAGAACAACAAGAACAACAAGAACAACAAGAACAACAAGAACAACAAGAACAACAAGAACAACAAGAACAACAAGAACTACAACAATAACAAGGACAACAACTACAACTACAACAAGAACAGCAAGAACAACAACAAGAACAACAAGAACAACAAGATCAACAAAAACAACAACTACAACAAGAACAGCAAGAACAACAACGACAAGAAGAACAACAAGAACAGAAAGAACAACAAGGACAACAAGAACAAGAACAGCAAGAGCAACAACAACAAGAACCACATGAACAACAACAACAAGAACAACAAGAACAACAACAACAACAGGAACAACAAGAACCACAACGACAAGAACAACAACAACAAGAACAACAAAAACAAGAACAACAAGAACAACAACAAGAACAACAAGAGCAACAAGAACAACAAGAGCAACAAGAACAACAAGAGCAACAAGAGCAACAAGAACAACAAGATCAACAAGAACAACAAGCACAACAAGAACAACAAGGACAACAACAACAAGAACAACAAGGACAACAACAACAACAAGGACAACTAGAACAACAACAAGAAGAAAAACAAGAACAACATGAACAGCAAAAACAACAAGAACAACAAGAACAACAAGAACAACAAGAACAACAAGAACAACAAGAACAACAAGAACAACAAGGACAACAACAACAAGAACAACAAGATCAACATGAACAGAAAGAACAGCAAGAACAACAAGAACAACGAGAACAACGAGAACAACGAGAACAACGAGAACAACGAGAACAACAACAAGAACAACAACAACAACAACAACAACTAGAACAACAAGAACAACAAGAACACCAAGAACAACAAGAACAACAAGAACAACAAGAACATCAAGAACAACAACAACATGAACAACAAGAACATCAACAACCAGAACAACAAGAACAACAACAGCAACAAGAGCAACAAGAGCAACAAGAGCAACAAGAACAACAAGGACAACAACAACAAGAACAACAAGATCAACATGAACAGAAAGAACAGCAAGAACAACAAGAACAACAAGAACAACAAGAGCAACAAGAACAACAAGAACAACAAGAACAACAAGAACAACAAGAACAACAAGAACAACAAGAACAACAAGAGCAACAAGAACAACAAGAACAACAAGAACAACAAGAACAACAAGAACAACAAGAACAACAAGAACAACAAGAACATCAAGAACAACAAGAACAACAAGAACAACAAGAACAACAAGAACAACAAGAACAACAAGAACAACAAGAACAACAAGAACAACAAGAACAACAAGAACAACAAGAGCAACAAGAACAAGAACAGCAAGAACAACAACAACAACAACAACAAGAACAACAGGAACAACAACAGCAAGAACAACAAGAACAACAAGAACAACAAGAACAACAAGAGCAACAAGAACAACAAGAACAAGAACAACAACATCTACCAGAACCACAACAACATGAACAGCAAGAACAAGAACAACAACAACAACAAGAACAACGACAACAAGAACATTGGGAACAACAACAGCAAGAACAACAAGGACAAAAAGAATAACAAGAACAAGAAGAACAACAAGAACAACAAGAACAACAAGAACAACAAGAACAACAAGAACAACGAGAACAACGAGAACAACGAGAACAATGAGAACAACGAGAACAACGAGAACAACGAGAACAACGAGAACAACGAGAACAACAAGAACAACCAGAACAGCAAGAAGAACAACAAGAACAACAAGATCAACAATAACAACAAGAACAACAAGAACAACAAGAACAACAAGAACAACAAGAACAACAAGAACAACAAGAACAACAAGAACAACAAGAACAACAAGATCAACAAAAACAACATCTACAACAAGAACAGCAAGAACAACAACAACAACAACAAGAACAACAAGAACAGAAAGAACAACAAGGACAACAAGAACAAGAACAGCAAGAGCAACAACAACAAGAACCGCATGAACAACAACAACAAGAACAACAAGAACAACAACAAGAACAACAAGAGCAACAAGAACAACAAGAAAAACAAGAACAAGAACAACAACATCAACCAGAACAACAACAACATGAACAACAAGAACAACAACAGCAACAACAACAACAACAACAACAACAACAACTAGAACAACAAGAACAACAAGAACACCAAGAACACCCAGAACAAAATGAACAACAAGAACAACAAGAACAACAAGAACATCAAGAACAACAACAACATGAACAACAAGAACATCAACAAGCAGAACAACAAGAACAACAACAGCAACAAGAGCAACAAAAGCAACAAGAGCAACAAGAACGACAAGAACAACAAGAACAACAAGATCAACAAGAGCAACAAGAGCAACAAGAACAACAAGAACAACAAGAACAACAAGAACAGCAAGAACAAGAACAGCAAGAAAAACAACAAAAACAACAACAAAAATAAGAACAACAACAACAACAAGAACAACAAGAACAACAAGAACAACAAGAACAACAAGAACAACAAGAACAACAAGAACAACAAGAACAACAAGAACAACAAGAACAACAAGAACAACAAGAACAACAAGAACAACAAGAACAACAAGAACGACAACAATAACAAGGACAACAACTACAACTACAACAAGAACAGCAAGAACAACAACAACAACAAGAACAACAACAAGAACAACAAGAACAACAAGATCAACAAAAACAACAACTACAACAAGAACAGCAAGAACAACAACAACAAGAAGAACAACAAGAACAGAAAGAACAACAAGGACAACAAGAACAAGAACAGCAAGAGCAACAACAACAAGAACCACATGAACAACAACAACAAGAACAACAAGAACAACAAGAACAACAACAACAACAGGAACAACAAGAACCACAACGACAAGAACAACAACAACAAGAACAACAAAAACAAGAACAACAAGAACAACAACAAGAACAACAAGAGCAACAAGAACAACAAGAGCAACAAGAACAACAAGAGCAACAAGAGCAACAAGAACAACAAGATCAACAAGAACAACAAGCACAACAAGAACAGCAAGGACAACAACAACAAGAACAACAAGGACAACAACAACAACAAGGACAACTAGAACAACAACAAGAAGAACAACAAGAACAACATGAACAGCAAAAACAACAAGAACAACAAGAACAACAAGAACAACAAGAACAACAAGAACAACAAGAACAAGAACAGGAAGAACAACAACAACAACAAGAACAACAAAAACAAGAACAACAACAAGAACAACACGAACAACAACAAGAACAACAACAACAAGAACAACAAGAACAACAAGAACAACAACAACAACAAGAACAACAAGAACAACAAGAACAACAAGAGCAACAAGAACAACAAGAACAACAAGAACAACAAGGACAACAACAACAAGAACAACAAGATCAACATGAACAGAAAGAACAGCAAGAACAACAAGAACAACGAGAACAACAAGAACAACAAGAACAAGAACAGGAAGAACAACAACAACAACAAGAATAACAAAAACAAGAACAACAACAAGAACAACACGAACCACAACAAGAACAACAAGAACAACACGAACCACAACAAGAACAACAACAACAAGAAGATCAACAAGAACAACAAGAACAACAAGAACAACAAGTGCAACAAGAACAAGAACAGCAAGAACAACAACAACAAGAACTGCAAGAACAACAACAACAACAACAAGAACAACAGGAACAACAACAGCAAGAACAACAAGAACAACAAGAACAACATGAGCAACAAGAGCAACAAGAACAAGAACAACAACATCTACCAGAACCACAACAACATGAACAACAAGAACAACAAGAAAAACAAGAACAAGAACAACAACATCAACCAGAACAACAACAACATGAACAACAAGAACAACAACAGCAGCAACAACAACAAGGACAACAAGAACAACAAGAACAACAAGAACAAAAAGAACAACAAGAACAACGAGAACAACGAGAACAACGAGAACAACGAGAACAACGAGAACAACGAGAACAACAACAAGAACAACAACAACAACAACAACAACTAGAACAACAAGAACAACAAGAACACCAAGAACAACAAGAACAACAAGAACAACAAGAACATCAAGAACAACAACAACATGAACAACAAGAACATCAACAACCAGAACAACAGGAACAACAAGAGCAACAAGAGCAACAAGAGCAACAAGAGCAACAAGAACAACAAGGACAACAACAACAAGAACAACAAGATCAACATGAACAGAAAGAACAGCAAGAACAACAAGAACAACAAGAACAACAAGAACAACAAGAACAACAAGAACAACAAGAACAACAAGAACAACAAGAACAACAAGAACAACAAGAACAACAAGAACAACAAGAACAACAAGAACAACAAGAGCAACAAGAACAACAAGAACAAGAACAACAACATCTACCAGAACCACAACAACATGAACAGCAAGAACAAGAACAACAGCAACAACAACAAGAACAACGGCAACAAGAACATTGGGAACCACAACAGCAAGAACAACAAGGACAAAAAGAATAACAAGAACAAGAAGAACAACAAGAACAACAAGAACTACAAGAACAACAAGAACAACAAGAACAACGAGAACAACGAGAACAACGAGAACAACGAGAACAACGAGAACAACGAGAACAACAAGAACAACAAGAACTACAACAATAACAAGGACAACAACAACAACTACAACAAGAACAGCAAGAACAACAACAAGAACAACAAGAACAACAACAAGAACAACAAGAACAACAAGATCAACAAAAACAACATCTACAACAAGAACAGCAAGAACAACAACAACAACAACAAGAACAACAAGAACAGAAAGAACAACAAGGACAACAAGAACAAGAACAGCAAGAGCAACAACAACAAGAACCGCATGAACAACAACAACAAGAACAACAAGAACAACAACAAGAACAACAAGAGCAACAAGAACAACAAGAAAAACAAGAACAAGAACAACAACATCAACCAGAACAACAACAACATGAACAACAAGAACAACAACAGCAACAACAACAACAACAACTAGAACAACAAGAACAACAAGAACACCAAGAACACCCAGAACAAAAAGAACAACAAGAACAACAAGAACAACAAGAACAACAAGAACATCAAGAACAACAACAACATGAACAACAAGAACATCAACAACCAGAACAACAAGAACAACAACAGCAACAAGAGCAACAAAAGCAACAAGAGCAACAAGAACGACAAGAACAACAAAAACAACAACAAAAATAAGAACAACAACAACAACAAGAACAACAAGAACAACAAGAACAACAAGACCAACAAGAACAACAAGAACAACAAGAACAACAAGAACAACAAGAACAACAAGAACTACAACAATAACAAGGACAACAACTACAACTACAACAAGAACAGCAAGAACAACAACAACAACAAGAACAACAACAAGAACAACAAGAACAACAAGATCAACAAAAACAACAACTACAACAAGAACAGCAAGAACAACAACAACAAGAAGAACAACAAGAACAGAAAGAACAACAAGGACAACAAGAACAAGAACAGCAAGAGCAACAACAACAAGAACCACAAGAACAACAACAACAACAGGAACAACAAGAACCACAACGACAAGAACAACAACAACAAGAACAACAAAAACAAGAACAACAAGAGCAACAAGAACAACAAGAGCAACAAGAACAACAAGAGCAACAAGAGCAACAAGAACAACAAGATCAACAAGAGCAACAAGCACAACAAGAACAACAAGGACAACAACAACAAGAACAACAAGCTCAACAACAACAACAAGGACAACTAGAACAACAACAAGAAGAACAACAAGAACAACATGAACAGCAAAAACAACAAGAACAACAAGAACAACAAGAACAACAAGAACAACAAGAACAACAAGAACAAGAACAGGAAGAACAACAACAACAACATGAACAACAAAAACAAGAACAACAACAAGAACAACACGAACAACAACAAGAACAACAAGAACAAGAACAACAAGAACAACAAGAACAACAACAACAACAAGAACAACAAGAACAACAAGAACAACAAGAGCAACAAGAACAAGAACAGCAAGAACAACAACAACAAGAACAGCAAGAACAACAACAACAACAACAACAACAACAAGAACAACAGGAACAACAACAGCAAGAACAACAAGAACATCAAGAACAACAACAACAAGAACAACAACAACAACAAGAAGAACATCAAGAACAACAAGAGCAACAAGAACATCAAGAGCAACAAGAGCAACAAGAACAAGAACAGCAAGAACAACAACATCAACAACAAGAACAACAAAAACAAGAACAACAACGACAACAAGAACAAGAACAACAAGAACAACAAGAACAACAAGAACAACCAGAACAACAAGAGCAACAAGAACAACAAGAACAACAAGAACAACAAGAACAACAAGAACAACAAGAACAACAAGAACAACAAGAACAACAAGAACAACAAGAACAACAAGAACAACAAGGACAACAACAACAAGAACAACAAGATCAACATGAACAGAAAGAACAGCAAGAACAACAAGAACAACAAGAACAACAAGAACAACAAGAACAACAAGAACAACAAGAACAACAAGAACAAGAACAGGAAGAACAACAACAGCAACAAGAATAACAAAAACAAGAACAACAACAAGAACAACACGAACCACAACAAGAACAACAAGAACAACACGAACCACAACAAGAACAACAACAACAAGAAGATCAACAAGAACAACAAGAACAACAAGAACAACAAGAGCAACAAGAACAAGAACAGCAAGAACAACAACAACAAGAACTGCAAGAACAACAACAACAACAACAACAAGAACAACAGGAACAACAACAGCAAGAACAACAAGAACAACAAGAACAACATGAGCAACAAGAGCAACAAGAACAAGAACAACAACATCTACCAGAACCACAACAACATGAACAACAAGAACAACAACAGCAGCAACAACAACAAGGACAACAAGAACAACAAGAACAACAAGAACAAAAAGAACAACAAGAACAACGAGAACAACGAGAACAACGAGAACAACGAGAACAACAACAAGAACAACAACAACAACAACAACAACTAGAACAACAAGAACAACAAGAACACCAAGAACAACAAGAACAACAAGAACAACAAGAACATCAAGAACATGAACAACATGAACAACAATAACATCAACAACCAGAACAACAAGAACAACAACAGCAACAAGAGCAACAAGAGCAACAAGAGCAACAAGAGCAACAAGAGCAACAAGAGCAACAAGAGCAACAAGAGCAACGAGAACAACGAGAACAACGAGAACAACGAGAACAACAAATACAAGGACAACTAGAACAACAACAAGAAGAACAACAAGAACAACATGAACAACAAGAACAATAAGAACAACAAGAACAACAAGAACAACAAGAACAGCAATAACAATAACAACAACAAGAACAACAAGAACAACAAGAGCAACAAGAACAACAAGAACAACAAGAACAACAAGAACAACAAGAACAACAAGAACAACATGACCAGCAAGAACAACAAGAACAACAAGAACAAGAACAGCAAGAACAACAACAACAACGACAACAAAAATAAGAACAACAACAACAACAACAAGAACAACAACATGAACAACCGGAACAACAAGAACACCAAGAACAACAAGAACAACAAGAACAACAAGAACAACAAGAACAACAAGATCAACAACAACATGAACAACAAGAACATCAACAACCAGAACAACAAGAACAACAACAGCAACAAGAGCAACAAAAGCAACAAGAGCAACAAGAACGACAAGAACAACAAGAACAACAAGATCAACAAGAGCAACAAGAGCAACAAGAACAACAAGAACAACAAGAACAACAAGAACAACAAGAACAACAAGAACAACAAGATCAAGAACAGCAAGAACAACAAGAACAACAAGAACAACAAGAACAACAAGAACAACAAGAACAACAAGAACAACAAGAACAACAAGAACAACAAGAACAACAAGAACAACAAGAACAACAAGAACAACAAGAACAACAAGAACAACAAGAACAACAAGAACAACAAGAACAACAAGAACAACAAGAACAACAAGAACAACAAGAACAACAAGAACAACAAGAACAACAAGAACAACAAGAACTACAAGAGCAACAAGAACAACAAGAACAACAAGGACAACAACAACAACAACAAGAACGTCAAGAACAACAAGAGCAACAAGAACAAGAACAGCAACAACAACAGGAACAACAAGAACAACAACAACAACAAGAATAACATAAACAAGAACAACAACATCAAGAAGAAGAACAACAAGAAGAACAACAAGAACAACAAGAACAACAAGAACAACAACAACATGAACAACAAGGACATCAACAATCAGAACAACAAGAACAACAACAGCAACAAGAGCAACAAGAGCAACAAGAGCAACAAGAGCAACAAGAACAACAAGAACAACAAGATCAACAAGAACAACAAGAACAACAAGAACAACAAGAACAGCAAGAACAACAAGAACAAGAACAGCAAGAACAACAAGAACAACAAGAACAACAAGAACAACAAGAACAACAAGAACAACATGAACAACAAGAACAACAAGAGCAACAAGAACAACAAGAACAACAAGAACAATAAGAACAACAAGAACAACAAGAGCAACAAGTACAACAAGAACAACAAGGACAACAACAACAACAACAACAACAAGAATAACAAGAGCAACAAGAACAAGAACAGCAAGAGCAACAACAACAACAACAAGAACAACAAAAACAAGAACAACAACAACAACAACCGGAACAACAAGAACAACCGGAACAACAAGAACAACAAGAACAACCAGAACAACAACAACATCAACAACAACAAGAACAACAAGAACAGCAAGAACAACAACAAAAACAACCAGAACAACAACAACAACAAGAACAACAAGAACAACAACAACATGAACAACAAGAACATCAACAATCAGAACAACAAGAACAACAACAGCAACAAGAGCAACAAGAGCAACAAGAGCAACAAGAACAACAAGAACAACAAGAACAACAAGAACAAGAACAGGAAGAACAACAACAACAACAAGAACAACAAAACCAAGAACAACAACAAGAACAACACGAACAACAACAAGAACAACAATAACAACAAGAACAACAAGAACAACAAGAACAACAAGAGCAACAAGAACAAGAACAGGAAGAACAACAACAACAAGAACAGCAAGAACAACAACAACAACAACAACTACAACAACAGGAACAACAACAGCAAGAACAACAAGAACAACAAGAACAACAAGAAAAACAAGAACAAGAACAACAACATCAACCAGAACAACAACAGCATTAACAACAAGAACAACAACAGCAACAACAACAACAACAAGGACAACAAGAACAACAAGAACAAAAAGAACAACAAGAACAACGAGAACAACGAGAACAACAACAAGAACAACAACAACAACTAGAACAACAAGAACAACAAGAACACCAAGAACAACAAGAACAACAAGAACAACAAGAACAACAAGAACATCAAGAACAACACCAACATGAACAACAAGAGCATCAACAACCAGAACAACAACAACAACAACATCAACAAGAACAAGAAGAACAACAAGAACAACAAGAGCAACAAGAGCAACAATAACAACAAGAACAACAAGAACAACAAGAACAACAAGAACAAAAGAACAACAAGAACAACAAGAACAAGAACAACAACATCAACCAGAACAACAACAACATGAACAACAAGAACAACAACAGCAACAACAACAACAAGGACAACAAGAACAACAAGAACAAAAAGAACAACAAGAACAACGAGAACAACGAGAACAACGAGAACAACAACAAGAACAACAACAACAACTAGAACAACAAGAACAACAAGAACACCAAGAACAACAAGAACAACAAGAACAACAAGAACATCAAGAACAACACCAACATGAACAACAAGAGCATCAACTACCAGAACAACAACAACAACAACATCAACAAGAACAAAAAGAACAACAACAACATGAACAACAAGAACATCAACAACCAGAACAACAAGAACAACAACAGCAACAAGAGCAACAAGAGCAACAAGAGCAACAAGAACAACAAGAACAACAACGACAACAAGGACAACAAGAACATCAAGAACAACAAGAACAACAACAACATGAACAACAAGAACATCAACAACCAGAACAACAAGAACAACAAGAACAACAAGAACAACAAGAACAACAAGAACAACAAGAACTACAACGACAACAAGGACAACAAGAACAACAAGAACAACAAGAACAACAGGAACAACAAGAACAACAAGAACAACAAGAACAACAAGAACAACAAGAACAACAAGAACAACAAGAACAACAAGAACAACAGGAACAACAAGAACAACAAGAACAACAGGAACAACAAGAACAACAAGAACAACAAGAACAACAAGAACAACAAGAACAACAAGAACAACAAGAACAACAAGAACAACAAGAACAACAAGAACAACAAGAACAACAAGAACAACAAGAACAACAAGAACAACAAGAACAACAAGAACAACAAGAACAACAAGAACAACAAGAACAACAAGAACAACAAGAACAACAAGAACAACGAGAACAACGAGAACAACGAGAACAACGAGAACAACGAGAACAACAAGAACAACAAGAACAAGAAGAACATCAAGAACAACAACAACATGAACAACAAGAGCATCAACAACCAGAACAACAACAACAACAACATCAACAAGAACAAAAAGAACAACAACATGAACAACAAGAACATCAACAACCAGAACAACAAGAACAACAACAGCAACAAGAGCAACAAGAGCAACAAGAGCAACAAGAGCAACAAGATCAACAAGAGCAACAAGAACAACAAGAACAACAACGACAACGAGAACAACAAGAACATCAAGAACAACAAGAACAACAAGAACATCAACAACCAGAACAACAAGAACAACAAGAACAACAAGAACAACAAGAACAACAAGAACAACAAGAACAACAAGAACAACAAGAACTACGACAACAACAAGGACAACAACAACAACTACAACAAGAACAGCAAGAACAACAACAACAACAAGAACAACAACAACAAGTACAACAAGAACAACAAGAACAACAAGAACAACAAGAACAACAAGAACAACAAGAACAACAAGAACAACAAGAACAACAAGAACAACAAGAGCAACAAGAACAACAAGAACAACAAGAACAACAAGAACAACAAGAACAACAAGAACAACAAGAACAACAAGAGCAACAAGAACAACAAGAGCAACAAGAACAACAAGAACAACAAGAACAACAAGAACAACAAGAACAACAAGAACAACAAGAACAACAAGAACAACAAGAACAACAAGAACAACAAGAACAACAAGAACAACAAGAACAACAAGAACAACAAGAACAACAAGAACAACAAGAACAACGAGAACAACGAGAACAACGAGAACAACGAGAAAAACGAGAACAACGAGAACGACGAGAACGACGAGAACGACGAGAACGACGAGAACGACGAGAACAACGAGAACAACGAGAACAACAAGAACAACAAGAGCAACAAGAACAACAAGAACAACGAGAACAACAAGAACAACAAGAACAACAAGAACAACAAGAACAAGAACAGCAAGAACAACAAGAACGACGAGAACAACGAGAACAACGAGAACAACGAGAACAACGAGAACAACGAGAACAACGAGAACAACGAGAACAACAAGAACAACAAGAACAACAAGAACAAGAACAGGAAGAACAACAACAACAACAAGAACAACAAAAACAAGAACAACAACAAGAACAACACGAACAACAACAAGAACAACAACAACAACAAGAACAACAAGAACAACAAGAACAACAAGAACAACAAGAACAACAAGAACAACAAGAACAACAAGAACAACAAGAACAACAAGAACAACAAGAACAACAAGAACAACAAGAACAACAAGAACAACAAGAACAACAAGAACAACAAGAACAACAAGAACAACAAGAGCAACAAGAACAAGAACAACAAGAACAACAACAACAACAACAACAAGAACAACAGGAACAACAACAGCAAGAACAACAAGAACAACAAGAACAACAACAACAACAAGAGCAACAAGAACAACAAGAACAAGAACAACAACATCTACCAGAACCACAACAACATGAACAGCAAGAACAAGAACAACAACAACAACAACAAGAACAACGACAACAAGAACATTGGGAACAACAACAGCAAGAACAACAAGGACAAAAAGAATAACAAGAACAAGAAGAACAACAAGAACAACAAGAACAACAAGAACAACAAGAACAACAAGAACAACGAGAACAACGAGAACAACGAGAACAACGAGAACAACGAGAACAACGAGAACAACGAGAACAACGAGAACAACAAGAACAACCAGAACAGCAAGAAAAACAACAAGAACAACAAGAACAACAAGATCAACAATAACAACAAGAACAACAAGAACAACAAGAACAACAAGAACAACAAGAACAACAAGAACAACAAGAACAACAAGAACAACAAGAACTACAACAATAACAAGGACAGCAACAACAACTACAACAAGAACAGCAAGAGCAACAACAACAAGAACCGCATGAACAACAACAACAAGAACAACAGGAACAACAACAAGAACAACAAGAGCAACAAGAACAACAAGAAAAACAAGAACAAGAACAACAACATCAACCAGAACAACAACAACATGAACAACAAGAACAACAACAGCAACAACAACAACAACAACAACAACAACTAGAACAACAAGAACAACAAGAACACCAAGAACACCCAGAACAAAAAGAACAACAAGAACAACAAGAACAACAAGAACATCAAGAACAACAACAACATGAACAACAAGAACATCAACAACCAGAACAACAAGAACAACAACAGCAACAAGAGCAACAAAAGCAACAAGAGCAACAAGAACGACAAGAACAACAAGAACAACAAGATCAACAAGAGCAACAAGAGCAACAAGAACAACAAGAACAACAAGAACAACAAGAACAGCAAGAACAAGAACAGCAAGAAAAACAACAAAAACAACAACAAAAATAAGAACAACAACAACAACAAGAACAACAAGAACAACAAGAACAACAAGAACAACAACGACAACAAGAACAACAAGAACATCAAGAACAACAAGAACAACAACAACATGAACAACAAGAACATCAACAACCAGAACAACAAGAACAACAAGAACAACAAGAACAACAAGAACAACAAGAACAACAAGAACAACAAGAACAACAAGAACAACAAGAACAACAAGAACAACAAGAACAACAAGAACAACAAGAACAACAAGAACAACAAGAACAACAAGAACAACAAGAACAACAAGAACAACAAGAACAACAAGAACAACAAGAACAACAAGAACAACAAGAACTACAACGACAACAAGGACAACAAGAACAACAAGAACAACAAGAACAACAGGAACAACAAGAACAACAAGAACAACAAGAACAACAAGAACAACAAGAACAACAAGAACAACAAGAACAACAAGAACAACAAGAACAACAAGAACAACAAGAACAACAAGAACAACAAGAACAACAAGAACAACAAGAACAACAAGAACAACAAGAACAACAAGAACAACAAGAACAACAAGAACAACAAGAACAACAAGAACAACAAGAACAACAAGAACAACAAGAACAACAAGAACAACAAGAACAACAAGAACAACAAGAACAACAAGAACCACAAGAACAACAAGAACAACAAGAACAACAAGAACAACAAGAACAACAAGAACAACGAGAACAACGAGAACAACGAGAACAACGAGAACAACAAGAACAACAAGAACAACAAGAACATCAAGAACAACAACAACATGAACAACAAGAGCATCAACAACCAGAACAACAACAACAACAACATCAACAAGAACAAAAAGAACAACAACAACATGAACAACAAGAACATCAACAACCAGAACAACAAGAACAACAACAGCAACAAGAGCAACAAGAGCAACAAAAGCAACAAGAGCAACAAGAGCAACAAGAGCAACAAGAACAACAAGAACAACAACGACAACAAGAACAACAAGAACAACAAGAACAACAAGAACAACAAGAACAACAAGAACAACAAGAACAACAAGAACAACAAGAACAACAAGAACAACAAGAACAACAAGAACAACAAGAACAACAAGAACAACAAGAACAACAAGAACAACAAGAACAACAAGAACAACAAGAACAACAAGAACAACAAGAACAACAAGAACAACAAGAACAACAAGAACAAGAACAGCAAGAACAACAAGAACAACGAGAACAACGAGAACAACGAGAACAACGAGAACAACGAGAACAACGAGAACAACGAGAACAACGAGAACAACAAGAACAACAAGAACAACAAGAACAACAACAACAAGAACAACAACAACAAGAACAAGAACAACACGAACAACAACAAGAACAACAACAACAACAAGAACAACAAGAACAACAAGAACAACAAGAACAACAAGAACAACAAGAACAACAAGAACAACAAGAACAACAAGAACAACAAGAACAACAAGAACAACAAGAACAACAAGAACAACAAGAACAACAAGAACAACAAGAACAACAAGAACAACAAGAACAACAAGAACAACAAGAACAACAAGAACAACAAGAACAACAAGAACAACAAGAACAACAAGAACAACAAGAACAACAAGAACAACAAGAACAACAAGAACAACAAGAACAACAAGAACAACAAGAACAAGAACAACAAGAACAACAACAACAACAACAACAAGAACAACAGGAACAACAACAGCAAGAACAACAAGAACAACAAGAACAACAAGAACAACAAGAGCAACAAGAACAACAAGAACAAGAACAACAACATCTACCAGAACCACAACAACATGAACAGCAAGAACAAGAACAACAACAACAACAACAATAACAACGACAACAAGAACATTGGGAACAACAACAGCAAGAACAACAAGGACAAAAAGAATAACAAGAACAAGAAGAACAACATGAACAACAAGAACAACAAGAACAACAAGAACAACGAGAACAACGAGAACAACGAGAACAACGAGAACAACGAGAACAACGAGAACAACGAGAACAACAACAAGAACAACAACAACAACAACAACAACAACTAGAACAACAAGAACAACAAGAACACCAAGAACACCCAGAACAAAAAGAACAACAAGAATAACAAGAACAACAAGAACATCAAGAACAACAACAACATGAACAACAAGAACATCAACAACCAGAACAACAAGAACAACAACAGCAACAAGAGCAACAAAAGCAACAAGAGCAACAAGAACGACAAGAACAACAAGAACAACAAGATCAACAAGAGCAACAAGAGCAACAAGAACAACAAGAACAACAAGAACAACAAGAACAACAAGAACAAGAACAGCAAGAAAAACAACAAAAACAACAACAAAAATAAGAACAACAACAACAACAAGAACAACAAGAACAACAAGAACAACAAGAACAACAAGAACAACAAGAACAACAAGAACAACAAGAACAACAAGAACAACAAGAACAACAAGAACAACAAGAACAACAAGAACAACAAGAACAACAAGAACAACAAGAACAACAAGAACAACAAGAACAACAAGAACAACAAGAACAACAAGAACAACAAGAACAACAAGAACAACAAGAACAACAAGAACAACAAGAACAACAAGAACAACAAGAACAACAAGAACTACAACAATAACAAGGACAACAACTACAACTACAACAAGAACAGCAAGAACAACAACAACAACAAGAACAACAACAAGAACAACAAGAACAACAAGATCAACAAAAACAACAACTACAACAAGAACAGCAAGAACAACAACAACAAGAAGAACAACAAGAACAGAAAGAACAACAAGGACAACAAGAACAAGAACAGCAAGAGCAACAACAACAAGAACCACATGAACAACAACAACAAGAACAACAAGAACAACAACAACAACAGGAACAACAAGAACCACAACGACAAGAACAACAACAACAAGAACAACAAAAACAAGAACAACAAGAACAACAACAAGAACAACAAGAGCAACAAGAACAACAAGAGCAACAAGAACAACAAGAGCAACAAGAGCAACAAGAACAACAAGATCAACAAGAACAACAAGCACAACAAGAACAACAAGGACAACAACAACAAGAACAACAAGGACAACAACAACAACATGGACAACTAGAACAACAACAAGAAGAACAACAAGAACAACATGAACAGCAAAAACAACAAGAACAACAAGAACAACAAGAACAACAAGAACAACAAGAACAACAAGAACAACAAGAACAACAAGAACAACAAGAACAACAAGAACAACAAGAACAACAAGAACAACAAGAACAACAAGAACAACAAGAACAACAAGAACAACAAGAACAACAAGAACAACAAGAACAACAAGAACAACAAGAACAACAAGAACAACAAGAACAACCAGAACAACAAGAGCAACAAGAACAACAAGAACAACAAGAACAACAAGAACAACAAGAACAACAAGAACAACAAGAACAACAAGGACAACAACAACAAGAACAACAAGATCAACATGAACAGAAAGAACAGCAAGAACAACAAGAACAACAAGAACAACAAGAACAACAAGAACAAGAACAGGAAGAACTACAACAACAACAAGAATAACAAAAACAAGAACAACAACAAGAACAACACGAACCACAACAAGAACAACAAGAACAACACGAACCACAACAAGAACAACAACAACAAGAAGATCAACAAGAACAACAAGAACAACAAGAACAACAAGTGCAACAAGAACAAGAACAGCAAGAACAACAACAACAAGAACTGCAAGAACAACAACAACAACAACAAGAACAACAGGAACAACAACAGCAAGAACAACAAGAACAACAAGAGCAACATGAGCAACATTAGCAACAAGAACAAGAACAACAACATCTACCAGAACCACAACAACATGAACAACAAGAACAACAAGAAAAACAAGAACAGGAACAACAACATCAACCAGAACAACAACAACATGAACAACAAGAACAACAACAGCAGCAACAACAACAAGGACAACAAGAACAACAAGAACAACAAGAACAAAAAGAACAACAAGAACAACGAGAACAACGAGAACAACGAGAACAACGAGAACAACGAGAACAACAACAAGAACAACAACAACAACAACAACAACTAGAACAACAAGAACAACAAGAACACCAAGAACAACAAGAACAACAAGAACAACAAGAACATCAAGAACAACAACAACATGAACAACAAGAACATCAACAACCAGAACAACAAGAACAACAACAGCAACAAGAGCAACAAGAGCAACAAGAACAACAAGGACAACAACAACAAGAACAACAAGTTCAACATGAACAGAAAGAACAGCAAGAACAACAAGAACAACAAGAACAACAAGAACAACAAGAACAACAAGAACAACAAGAACAACAAGAACAACAAGAACAACAAGAACAACAAGAACAACAAGAACAACAAGGACAACAACAACAAGAACAACAAGGACAACAACAACAACAAGGACAACTAGAACAACAACAAGAAGAACAACAAGAACAACATGAACAGCAAAAACAACAAGAACAACAAGAACAACAAGAACAACAAGAACAACAAGAACAACAAGAACAACAAGAACAACAAGAACAACAAGAACAACAAGAACAACAAGAACAACAAGAACAACAAGAACAACAAGAACAACAAGAACAACAAGAACAACAAGAACAACAAGAACAACAAGAACAACAAGAACAACAAGAACAACCAGAACAACAAGAGCAACAAGAACAACAAGAACAACAAGAACAACAAGAACAACAAGAACAACAAGAACAACAAGGACAACAACAACAAGAACAACAAGATCAACATGAACAGAAAGAACAGCAAGAACAACAAGAACAACGAGAACAACAAGAACAACAAGAACAAGAACAGGAAGAACAACAACAACAACAAGAATAACAAAAACAAGAACAACAACAAGAACAACACGAACCACAACAAGAACAACAAGAACAACACGAACCACAACAAGAACAACAACAACAAGAAGATCAACAAGAACAACAAGAACAACAAGAACAACAAGTGCAACAAGAACAAGAACAGCAAGAACAACAACAACAAGAACTGCAAGAACAACAACAACAACAACAACAAGAACAACAGGAACAACAACAGCAAGAACAACAAGAACAACAAGAACAACATGAGCAACAAGAGCAACAAGAACAAGAACAACAACATCTACCAGAACCACAACAACATGAACAACAAGAACAACAAGAAAAACAAGAACAAGAACAACAACATCAACCAGAACAACAACAACATGAACAACAAGAACAACAACAGCAGCAACAACAACAAGGACAACAAGAACAACAAGAACAACAAGAACAAAAAGAACAACAAGAACAACGAGAACAACGAGAACAACGAGAACAACGAGAACAACGAGAACAACAACAAGAACAACAACAACAACAACAACAACTAGAACAACAAGAACAACAAGAACACCAAGAACAACAAGAACAACAAGAACAACAAGAACATCAAGAACAACAACAACATGAACAACAAGAACATCAACAACCAGAACAACAAGAACAACAACAGCAACAAGAGCAACAAGAGCAACAAGAGCAACAAGAACAACAAGGACAACAACAACAAGAACAACAAGATCAACATGAACAGAAAGAACAGCAAGAACAACAAGAACAACAAGAACAACAAGAACAACAAGAACAACAAGAACAACAAGAACAACAAGAACAACAAGAACAACAAGAACAACAAGAACAACAAGAACAACAAGAACAACAAGAACAACAAGAACAACAAGAACAACAAGAACAACAAGAACAACAAGAACAACAAGAACAACAAGAACAACAAGAACAACAAGAACTACAACAATAACAAGGACAACAACTACAACTACAACAAGAACAGCAAGAACAACAACAACAACAAGAACAACAACAAGAACAACAAGAACAACAAGATCAACAAAAACAACAACTACAACAAGAACAACAACAACAAGAAGAACAACAAGAACAGAAAGAACAACAAGGACAACAAGAACAAGAACAGCAAGAGCAACAACAACAAGAACCACATGAACAACAACAACAAGAACAACAAGAACAACAACAACAACAGGAACAACAAGAACCACAACGACAAGAAAAACAACAACAAGAACAACAAAAACAAGAACAACAAGAACAACAACAAGAACAACAAGAGCAACAAGAACAACAAGAGCAACAAGAACAACAAGAGCAACAAGAGCAACAAGAACAACAAGATCAACAAGAACAACAAGCACAACAAGAACAACAAGGACAACAACAACAAGAACAACAAGGACAACAACAACAACAAGGACAACTAGAACAACAACAAGAAGAACAACAAGAACAACATGAACAGCAAAAACAACAAGAACAACAAGAACAACAAGAACAACAAGAACAACAAGAACAACAAGAACAACAAGAACAAGAACAGGAAGAACAACAACAACAACAAGAACAACAAAAACAAGAACAACAACAAGAACAACACGAACAACAACAAGAACAACAACAACAAGAACAACAAGAACAACAAGACCAACAACAACAACAAGAACAACAAGAACAACAAGAACAACAAGAGCAACAAGAACAAGAACAGCAAGAACAACAACAACAAGAACAGCAAGAACAACAACAACAACAACAACAACAAGAACAACAGGAACAACAACAGCAAGAACAACAAGAACATCAAGAACAACAACAACAAGAACAACAAGATCAACATGAACAGAAAGAACAGCAAGAACAACAAGAACAACAAGAACAACAAGAACAACAAGAACAACAAGAACAAGAACAGGAAGAACAACAACAGCAACAAGAATAACAAAAACAAGAACAACAACAAGAACAACAAGAACAACACGAACCACAACAAGAACAACAACAACAAGAAGATCAACAAGATCAACAAGAACAACAAGAACAACAAGAGCAACAAGAACAAGAACAGCAAGAACAACAACAACAAGAACTGCAAGAACAACAACAACAACAACAAGAACAACAGGAACAACAACAGCAAGAACAACAAGAACAACAAGAACAACGTGAGCAACAAGAGCAACAAGAACAAGAACAACAACATCTACCAGAACCACAACAACATGAACAACAAGAACAACAAGAAAAACAAGAACAGGAACAACAACATCAACCAGAACAACAACAACATGAACAACAAGAACAACAACAGCAGCAACAACAACAAGGACAACAAGAACAACAAGAACAACAAGAACAACAAGAACAACGAGAACAACGAGAACAACGAGAACAACGAGAACAACGAGAACAACGAGAACAACAACAAGAACAACAACAACAACTAGAACAACAAGAACAACAAGAACACCAAGAACAACTAGAACAACAAGAACAACAAGAACATCAAGAACAACAACAACATGAACAACAAGAACATCAACAACCAGAACAACAAGAACAACAACAGCAACAAGAGCAACAAGAGCAACAAGAGCAACAAGAACAACAAGGACAACAACAACAAGAACAACAAGATCAACATGAACAGAAAGAACAGCAAGAACAACAAGAACAACAAGAACAACAAGAACAACAAGAACAACAAGAACAACAAGAACAACAAGAACAACAAGAACAACAAGAACAACAAGAACAACAAGAACAACAAGAACAACAAGAACAACAAGAACAACAAGAACAACAAGAACAACAAGAACAACAAGAACAACAAGAACAACAAGAACAACAAGAACAACAAGAACAACAAGAACAACAAGAACAACAAGAACAACAAGAACAACAAGAACAACAAGAACAACAAGAACAACAAGAACAACAAGAACAACAAGAACAACAAGAACAACAAGAACAACAAGAGCAACAAGAACAAGAACAGCAAGAACAACAACAACAACAACAACAACAAGAACAACAGGAACAACAACAGCAAGAACAACAAGAACAACAAGAACAACAAGAACAACAAGAGCAACAAGAACAACAAGAACAAGAACAACAACATCTACCAGAACCACAACAACATGAACAGCAAGAACAAGAACAACAACAACAACAACAAGAACAACGACAACAAGAACATTGGGAACAACAACAGCAAGAACAACAAGGACAAAAAGAATAACAAGAACAAGAAGAACAACAAGAACAACAAGAACAACAAGAACAACGAGAACAACGAGAACAACGAGAACAACGAGAACAACGAGAACAACGAGAACAACGAGAACAACGAGAACAACGAGAACAACGAGAACAACAAGAACAACCAGAACAGCAAGAAAAACAACAAGAACAACAAGATCAACAATAACAACAAGAACAACAAGAACAACAAGAACAACAAGAACAACAAGAACAACAAGAACAACAAGAACAACAAGAACAACAAGAACAACAAGATCAACAAAAACAACATCTACAACAAGAACAGCAAGAACAACAACAACAACAACAAGAACAACAAGAACAGAAAGAACAACAAGGACAACAAGAACAAGAACAGCAAGAGCAACAACAACAAGAACCGCATGAACAACAACAACAAGAACAACAGGAACAACAACAAGAACAACAAGAGCAACAAGAACAACAAGAAAAACAAGAACAAGAACAACAACATCAACCAGAACAACAACAACATGAACAACAAGAACAACAACAGCAACAACAACTAGAACAACAAGAACAACAAGAACACCAAGAACACCCAGAACAAAAAGAACAACAAGAACAACAAGAACAACAAGAACATCAAGAACAACAACAACATGAACAACAAGAACATCAACAACCAGAACAACAAGAACAACAACAGCAACAAGAGCAACAAAAGCAACAAGAGCAACAAGAACGACAAGAACAACAAGAACAACAAGATCAACAAGAGCAACAAGAGCAACAAGAACAACAAGAACAACAAGAACAACAAGAACAGCAAGAACAAGAACAGCAAGAAAAACAACAAAAACAAAAACAAAAATAAGAACAACAAGAACAACAAGAACAACAAGAACAACAAGAACAACAAGAACAACAAGAACAACAAGAACAACAAGAACAACAAGAACAACAAGAACAACAAGAACAACAAGAACAACAAGAACAACAAGAACAACAAGAACAACAAGAACACCAAGTACACCCAGAACAAAAAGAACAACAAGAATAACAAGAACAACAAGAACATCAAGAACAACAACAACATGAACAACAAGAACATCAACAACCAGAACAACAAGAACAACAACAGCAACAAGAGCAACAAAAGCAACAAGAGCAACAAGAACGACAAGAACAATAAGAGCAACAAGATCAACAAGAGCAACAAGAGCAACAAGATCAACAAGAACAACAAGAACAACAAGAACAACAAGAACAACAAGAACAAGAACAGCAAGAAAAACAACAAAAACAACAACAAAAATAAGAACAACAAGAACAACAAGAACCACAAGAACAACAAGAACAACAAGAACAACAAGAACAACAAGAACAACAAGAACAACAAGAACAACAAGAACAACAAGAACAACAAGAACAACAAGAACAACAAGAACAACAAGAACAACAAGAACAACAAGAACAACACGAACAACAAGAACAACAAGAACAACAAGAACAACAAGAACAACAAGAACAACAAGAACTACAACAATAACAAGGACAACAACTACAACTACAACAAGAACAGCAAGAACAACAACAACAACAAGAACAACAACAAGAACAACAAGAACAACAAGATGAACAAAAACAACAACTACAACAAGAACAGCAAGAATAACAACAACAACAAGAACAACAAGAACAGAAAGAACAACAAGGACAACAAGAACAAGAACAGCAAGAGCAACAACAACAAGAACCACATGAACAACAACAACAAGAACAACAAGAACAACAACAACAACAGGAACAACAAGAACCACAACGACAAGAACAACAACAACAAGAACCACAACGACAAGAACAACAACAACAAGAACAACAAAAACAAGAACAACAAGAACAACAACAAGAACAACAAGAGCAACAAGAACAACAAGAGCAACAAGAACAACAAGAGCAACAAGAGCAACAAGAACAACAAGATCAACAAGAACAACAAGCACAACAAGAACAACAAGGACAACAACAACAAGAACAACAAGGACAACAACAACAACAAGGACAACTAGAACAACAACAAGAAGAACAACAAGAACAACATGAACAGCAAAAACAACAAGAACAACAAGAACAACAAGAACAACAAGAACAACAAGAACAACAAGAACAACAAGAACAACAAGAACAACAAGAACAACAAGAACAACAAGAACAACAAGAACAACAAGAACAACAAGAACAACAAGAACAGGAAGAACAACAACAACAACAAGAATAACAAAAACAAGAACAACAACAAGAACAACACGAACCACAACAAGAACAACAAGAACAACACGAACCACAACAAGAACAACAACAACAAGAAGATCAACAAGAACAACAAGAACAACAAGTACAACAAGTGCAACAAGTGCAACAAGAACAAGAACAGCAAGAACAACAACAACAAGAACTGCAAGAACAACAACAACAACAACAAGAACAACAGGAACAACAACAGCAAGAACAACAAGAACAACAAGAACAACGTGAGCAACAAGAGCAACAAGAACAAGAACAACAACATCTACCAGAACCACAACAACATGAACAACAAGAACAACAAGAAAAACAAGAACAGGAACAACAACATCAACCAGAACAACAACAACATGAACAACAAGAACAACAACAGCAGCAACAACAACAAGGACAACAAGAACAACAAGAACAACAAGAACAACAAGAACAACGAGAACAACGAGAACAACGAGAACAACGAGAACAACGAGAACAACGAGAACAACAACAAGAACAACAACAACAACTAGAACAACAAGAACAACAAGAACACCAAGAACAACTAGAACAACAAGAACAACAAGAACATCAAGAACAACAACAACATGAACAACAAGAACATCAACAACCAGAACAACAAGAACAACAACAGCAACAAGAGCAACAAGAGCAACAAGAGCAACAAGAACAACAAGGACAACAACAACAAGAACAACAAGATCAACATGAACAGAAAGAACAGCAAGAACAACAAGAACAACAAGAACAACAAGAACAACAAGAACAACAAGAACAACAAGAACAACAAGAACAACAAGAACAACAAGAACAACAAGAACAACAAGAACAACAAGAACAACAAGAACAACAAGAACAACAAGAACAACAAGAACAACAAGAACAACAAGAACAACAAGAACAACAAGAACAACAAGGACAACAAGAACAACAAGAACAACAAGAACAACAAGAACAACAAGAACAACAAGAACAACAAGAACAACAAGAGCAACAAGAACAAGAACAGCAAGAACAACAACAACAACAACAACAACAAGAACAACAGGAACAACAACAGCAAGAACAACAAGAACAACAAGAACAACAAGAACAACAAGAGCAACAAGAACAACAAGAACAAGAACAACAACATCTACCAGAACCACAACAACATGAACAGCAAGAACAAGAACAACAACAACAACAACAAGAACAACGACAACAAGAACATTGGGAACAACAACAGCAAGAACAACAAGGACAAAAAGAATAACAAGAACAAGAAGAACAACAAGAACAACAAGAACAACAAGAACAACGAGAACAACGAGAACAACGAGAACAACGAGAACAACGAGAACAACGAGAACAACGAGCACAACGAGAACAACGAGAACAACGAGAACAACGGGAACAACAAGAACAACCAGAACAGCAAGAAAAACAACAAGAACAACAAGATCAACAATAACAACAAGAACAACAAGAACAACAAGAACAACAAGAACAACAAGAACAACAAGAACAACAAGAACAACAAGAACAACAAGAACAACAAGATCAACAAAAACAACAAGAACAGCAAGAACAACAACAACAACAACAAGAACAACAAGAACAGAAAGAACAACAAGGACAACAAGAACAAGAACAGCAAGAGCAACAACAACAAGAACCGCATGAACAACAACAACAAGAACAACAGGAACAACAACAAGAACAACAAGAGCAACAAGAACAACAAGAAAAACAAGAACAAGAACAACAACATCAACCAGAACAACAACAACATGAACAACAAGAACAACAACAGCAACAACAACTAGAACAACAAGAACAACAAGAACACCAAGAACACCCAGAACAAAAAGAACAACAAGAACAACAAGAACAACAAGAACATCAAGAACAACAACAACATGAACAACAAGAACATCAACAACCAGAACAACAAGAACAACAACAGCAACAAGAGCAACAAAAGCAACAAGAGCAACAAGAACGACAAGAACAACAAGAACAACAAGATCAACAAGAGCAACAAGAGCAACAAGAACAACAAGAACAACAAGAACAACAAGAACAGCAAGAACAAGAACAGCAAGAAAAACAACAAAAACAAAAACAAAAATAAGAACAACAAGAACAACAAGAACAACAAGAACAACAAGAACAACAAGAACAACAAGAACAACAAGAACAACAAGAACAACAAGAACAACAAGAACAACAAGAACAACAAGAACAACAAGAACAACAAGAACAACAAGAACAACAAGAACAACAAGAACAACAAGAACAACAAGAACAACAAGAACAACAAGAACAACAAGAACTACAACAATAACAAGGACAACAACTACAACTACAACAAGAACAGCAAGAACAACAACAACAACAAGAGCAACAAGAGCAACAAGAGCAACAAGAACAACAAGAACAACAAGAACAACAACGACAACAAGAACAACAAGAACATCAAGAACAACAAGAACAACAACAACATGAACAACAAGAACATCAACAACCAGAACAACAAGAACAACAAGAACAACAAGAACAACAAGAACAACAAGAACAACAAGAACAACAAGAACAACAAGAACAACAAGAACAACAAGAACAACAAGAACAACAAGAACAACAAGAACAACAAGAACAACAAGAACAACAAGAACAACAAGAACTACAACGACAACAAGGACAACAAGAACAACAAGAACAACAAGAACAACAGGAACAACAAGAACAACAAGAACAACAAGAACAACAAGAACAACAAGAACAACAAGAACAACAAGAACAACAAGAACAACAAGAACAACAAGAACAACAAGAACAACAAGAACAACAAGAACAACAAGAACAACAAGAACAACAAGAACAACAAGAACAACAAGAACAACAAGAACAACAAGAACAACAAGAACAACAAGAACAACAAGAACAACAAGAACAACAAGAACAACAAGAACAACAAGAACAACAAGAACAACAAGAACAACAAGAACAACAAGAACAACAAGAACAACAAGAACAACAAGAACAACAAGAACAACAAGAACAACAAGAACAACAAGAACAACAAGAACAACAAGAACAACAAGAACAACAAGAACAACGAGAACAACGAGAACAACGAGAACAACGAGAACAACAAGAACAACAAGAACAACAAGAACATCAAGAACAACAACAACATGAACAACAAGAGCATCAACAACCAGAACAACAACAACAACAACATCAACAAGAACAAAAAGAACAACAACAACATGAACAACAAGAACATCAACAACCAGAACAACAAGAACAACAACAGCAACAAGAGCAACAAGAGCAACAAGAGCAACAAGAGCAACAAGAGCAACAAGAACAACAAGAGCAACAAGAACAACAAGAACAACAAGAACAACAAGAACAACAAGAACAACAAGAACAACAAGAACAACAAGAACAACAAGAACAACGAGAACAACGAGAACAACGAGAACAACGAGAACAACGAGAACGACGAGAACGACGAGAACGACGAGAACGACGAGAACAACAAGAACAACAAGAACAACAAGAACAACAAGAGCAACAAGAACAACAAGAACAACAAGAACAACAAGAACAACAAGAACAACAAGAACAACAAGAACAACAAGAACAACGAGAACAACGAGAACAACGAGAACAACGAGAACAACGAGAACGACGAGAACGACGAGAACGACGAGAACGACGAGAACAACGAGAACAACGAGAACAACAAGAACAACAAGAGCAACAAGAACAACAAGAACAACAAGAACAACGAGAACAACAAGAACAACAAGAACAACAAGAACAACAAGAACAAGAACAGCAAGAACAACAAGAACAACGAGAACAACGAGAACAACGAGAACAACGAGAACAACGAGAACAACGAGAACAACGAGAACAACAAGAGCAAGAACAGGAAGAACAACAACAACAAGAACAACAAAAACAAGAACAACAACAAGAACAACACGAACAACAACAAGAACAACAAGAACAACAAGAACAACAAGAACAACAAGAACAACAAGAACTACAACAATAACAAGGACAACAACTACAACTACAACAAGAACAGCAAGAACAACAACAACAACAAGAGCAACAAGAGCAACAAGAGCAACAAGAACAACAAGAACAACAAGAACAACAACGACAACAAGAACAACAAGAACATCAAGAACAACAAGAACAACAACAACATGAACAACAAGAACATCAACAACCAGAACAACAAGAACAACAAGAACAACAAGAACAACAAGAACAACAAGAACAACAAGAACAACAAGAACAACAAGAACAACAAGAACAACAAGAACAACAAGAACAACAAGAACAACAAGAACAACAAGAACAACAAGAACTACAACGACAACAAGGACAACAAGAACAACAAGAACAACAAGAACAACAGGAACAACAAGAACAACAAGAACAACAAGAACAACAAGAACAACAAGAACAACAAGAACAACAAGAACAACAAGAACAACAAGAACAACAAGAACAACAAGAACAACAAGAACAACAAGAACAACAAGAACAACAAGAACAACAAGAACAACAAGAACAACAAGAACAACAAGAACAACAAGAACAACAAGAACAACAAGAACAACAAGAACAACAAGAACAACAAGAACAACAAGAACAACAAGAACAACAAGAACAACAAGAACAACAAGAACAACAAGAACAACGAGAACAACGAGAACAACGAGAACAACGAGAACAACAAGAACAACAAGAACAACAAGAACATCAAGAACAACAACAACATGAACAACAAGAGCATCAACAACCAGAACAACAACAACAACAACATCAACAAGAACAAAAAGAACAACAACAACATGAACAACAAGAACATCAACAACCAGAACAACAAGAACAACAACAGCAACAAGAGCAACAAGAGCAACAAGAGCAACAAGAGCAACAAGAGCAACAAGAACAACAAGAACAACAACGACAACAAGAACAACAAGAACAACAAGAACAACAAGAACAACAAGAACAACAAGAACAACAAGAACAACAAGAGCAACAAGAACAACAAGAACAACAAGAACAACAAGAACAACAAGAACAACAAGAACAACAAGAACAACAAGAACAACAAGAACAACAAGAACAACAAGAACAACAAGAACAACAAGAGCAACAAGAACAACAAGAACAACAAGAACAACAAGAACAACAAGAACAACAAGAACAACAAGAACAACAAGAACAACAAGAACAACAAGAACAACAAGAACAACGAGAACAACGAGAACAACGAGAACAACGAGAACAACGAGAACGACGAGAACGACGAGAACGACGAGAACGACGAGAACAACGAGAACAACGAGAACAACAAGAACAACAAGAGCAACAAGAACAACAAGAACAACAAGAACAACGAGAACAACAAGAACAACAAGAACAACAAGAACAACAAGAACAAGAACAGCAAGAACAACAAGAACAACGAGAACAACGAGAACAACGAGAACAACGAGAACAACGAGAACAACGAGAACAACGAGAACAACAAGAGCAAGAACAGGAAGAACAACAACAACAAGAACAACAAAAACAAGAACAACAACAAGAACAACACGAACAACAACAAGAACAACAAGAACAACAAGAACAACAAGAACAACAAGAACAACAAGAACAACAAGAACAACAAGAACAACAAGAACAACAAGAACAACAAGAACAACAAGAACAACAAGAACAACAAGAACAACAAGAACAACAAGAACAACAAGAACAACAAGAACAACAAGAACAACAAGAACAACAAGAACAACAAGAACAACAAGAACAACAAGAACAACAAGAACAACAAGAACAACAAGAGCAACAAGAACAAGAACAACAAGAACAACAACAACAACAACAACAAGAACAACAGGAACAACAACAGCAAGAACAACAAGAACAACAAGAACAACAAGAGCAACAAGAACAACAAGAACAAGAACAACAACATCTACCAGAACCACAACAACATGAACAGCAAGAACAAGAACAACAACAACAACAACAATAACAACGACAACAAGAACATTGGGAACAACAACAGCAAGAACAACAAGGACAAAAAGAATAACAAGAACAAGAAGAACAACATGAACAACAAGAACAACAAGAACAACAAGAACAACAAGAACAACGAGAACAACGAGAACAACGAGAACAACGAGAACAACGAGAACAACGAGAACAACGAGAACAACGAGAACAACGAGAACAACAAGAACAACCAGAACAGCAAGGAGAACAACAAGAACAACAAGAACAACAAGAACAACAAGATCAACAATAACAACAAGAACAACAAGAACAACAAGAACAACAAGATCAACAATAACAACAAGAACAACAAGAACAACAAGAACAACAAGAACAACAAGAACAACAAGAACAACAAGAACTACAACAATAACAAGGACAGCAACAACAACTACAACAAGAACAGCAAGAACAACAACAAGAACGACAAGAACAACAACAAGAACAACAAGAACAACAAGATCAACAAAAACAACATCTACAACAAGAACAGCAAGAACAACAACAACAACAACAAGAACAACAAGAACAGAAAGAACAACAAGGACAACAAGAACAAGATCAGCAAGAGCAACAACAACAAGAACCGCATGAACAACAACAACAAGAACAATAAGAACAACAACAAGAACAACAAGAGCAACAAGAACAACAAGAGCAACAAGAACAACAAGAACAACAAGAAAAACAAGAACAAGAACAACAACATCAACCAGAACAACAACAACATGAACAACAAGAACAACAACAGCAACAACAACAACAAGGACAACAAGAACAACAAGAGCAAAAAGAACAACAAGAACAACGAGAACAACGAGAACAACGGGAACAACGAGAACAACAACAAGAACAACAACAACAACAACAACAACAACTAGAACTACAAGAACAACAAGAACACCAAGAACACCCAGAACAAAAAGAACAACAAGAATAACAAGAACAACAAGAACATCAAGAACAACAACAACATGAACAACAAGAACATCAACAACCAGAACAACAAGAACAACAACTGCAACAAGAGCAACAAAAGCAACAAGAGCAACAAGAACGACAAGAACAACAAGAACAACAAGATCAACAAGAGCAACAAGAGCAACAAGAACAACAAGAACAACAAGAACAACAAGAACAACAAAAACAAGAACAGCAAGAAAAACAACAAAAACAACAACAAAAATAAGAACAACAACAACAACAAGAACAACAAGAACAACAAGAACAACAAGAACAACAAGAACAACAAGAACAACAAGAACAACAAGAACAACAAGAACAACAAGAACAACAAGAACAACAAGAACAACAAGAACAACAAGAACAACAAGAACAACAAGAACAACAAGAACAACAAGAACAACAAGAACAACAAGAACAACAAGAACAACAAGAACAACAAGAACTACAACAATAACAAGGACAACAACTACAACTACAACAAGAACAGCAAGAACAACAACAAGAACAACAAGAACAACAAGATCAACAAAAACAACAACTACAACAAGAACAGCAAGAACAACAACGACAAGAAGAACAACAAGAACAGAAAGAACAACAAGGACAACAAGAACAAGAACAGCAAGTGCAACAACAACAAGAACCACATGAACAACAACAACAAGAACAACAAGAACAACAACAACAACAGGAACAACAAGAACCACAACGACAAGAACAACAACAACAAGAACAACAAAAACAAGAACAACAAGAACAACAACAAGAACAACAAGAGCAACAAGAACAACAAGAGCAACAAGAACAACAAGAGCAACAAGAGCAACAAGAACAACAAGATCAACAAGAACAACAAGCACAACAAGAACAACAAGGACAACAACAACAAGAACAACAAGGACAACAACAACAACAAGGACAACTAGAACAACAACAAGAAGAACAACAAGAACAACATGAACAGCAAAAACAACAAGAACAACAAGAACAACAAGATCAACAAGAACAACAAGAACAACAAGAACAACAAGAACAACAAGGACAACAACAACAAGAACAACAAGATCAACATGAACAGAAAGAACAGCAAGAACAACAAGAACAACAAGAACAACAAGAACAACAAGAACAAGAACAGGAAGAACAACAACAACAACAAGAATAACAAAAACAAGAACAACAACAAGAACAACACGAACCACAACAAGAACAACAAGAACAACACGAACCACAACAAGAACAACAACAACAAGAAGATCAACAAGAACAACAAGAACAACAAGAACAACAAGAACAACAAGTGCAACAAGAACAAGAACAGCAAGAACAACAACAACAAGAACTGCAAGAACAACAACAACAACAACAAGAACAACAGGAACAACAACAGCAAGAGCAACAAGAACAACAAGAACAACATGAGCAACAAGAGCAACAAGAACAAGAACAACAACATCTACCAGAACCACAACAACATGAACAACAAGAACAACAAGAAAAACAAGAACAGGAACAACAACATCAACCAGAACAACAACAACATGAACAACAAGAACAACAACAGCAGCAACAACAACAAGGACAACAAGAACAACAAGAACAACAAGAACAAAAAGAACAACAAGAACAACGAGAACAACGAGAACAACGAGAACAACGAGAACAACGAGAACAACAACAAGAACAACAACAACAACAACAACAACTAGAACAACAAGAACAACAAGAACACCAAGAACAACAAGAACAACAAGAACAACAAGAACATCAAGAACAACAACAACATGAACAACAAGAACATCAACAACCAGAACAACAAGAACAACAACAGCAACAAGAGCAACAAGAGCAACAAGAGCAACAAGAACAACAAGGACAACAACAACAAGAACAACAAGATCAACATGAACAGAAAGAACAGCAAGAACAACAAGAACAACAAGAACAACAAGAGCAACAAGAACAACAAGAACAACAAGAACAACAAGAACAACAAGAACAACAAGAACAACAAGAACAACAAGAGCAACAAGAACAACAAGAACAACAAGAACAACAAGAACAACAAGAACAACAAGAACAACAAGAACAACAAGAACAACAAGAACAACAAGAACAACAAGAACAACAAGAACAACAAGAACAACAAGAACAACAAGAACAACAAGAGCAACAAGAACAAGAACAGCAAGAACAACAACAACAACAACAACAAGAACAACAGGAACAACAACAGCAAGAACAACAAGAACAACAAGAACAACAAGAACAACAAGAGCAACAAGAACAACAAGAACAAGATCAACAACATCTACCAGAACCACAACAACATGAACAGCAAGAACAAGAACAACAACAACAACAACAAGAACAACGACAACAAGAACATTGGGAACAACAACAGCAAGAACAACAAGGACAAAAAGAATAACAAGAACAAGAAGAACAACAAGAACAACAAGAACAACAAGAACAACAAGAACAACAAGAACAACGAGAACAACGAGAACAACGAGAACAACGAGAACAACGAGAACAACGAGAACAACGAGAACAACAAGAACAACCAGAACAGCAAGAAGAACAACAAGAACAACAAGATCAACAATAACAACAAGAACAACAAGAACAACAAGAACAACAAGAACAACAAGAACAACAAGAACAACAAGAACAACAAGAACAACAAGATCAACAAAAACAACATCTACAACAAGAACAGCAAGAACAACAACAACAACAACAAGAACAACAAGAACAGAAAGAACAACAAGGACAACAAGAACAAGAACAGCAAGAGCAACAACAACAAGAACCGCATGAACAACAACAACAAGAACAACAAGAACAACAACAAGAACAACAAGAGCAACAAGAACAACAAGAAAAACAAGAACAAGAACAACAACATCAACCAGAACAACAACAACATGAACAACAAGAACAACAACAGCAACAACAACAACAACAACAACAACAACTAGAACAACAAGAACAACAAGAACACCAAGAACACCCAGAACAAAATGAACAACAAGAACAACAAGAACAACAAGAACATCAAGAACAACAACAACATGAACAACAAGAACATCAACAACCAGAACAACAAGAACAACAACAGCAACAAGAGCAACAAAAGCAACAAGAGCAACAAGAACGACAAGAACAACAAGAACAACAAGATCAACAAGAGCAACAAGAGCAACAAGAACAACAAGAACAACAAGAACAACAAGAACAGCAAGAGCAACAAGAACAACAAGAACAACAAGAACAACAAGAACAGCAAGAACAAGAACAGCAAGAAAAACAACAAAAACAACAACAAAAATAAGAACAACAACAACAACAAGAACAACAAGAACAACAAGAACAACAAGAACAACAAGAACAACAAGAACAACAAGAACAACAAGAACAACAAGAACAACAAGAACGACAACAATAACAAGGACAACAACTACAACTACAACAAGAACAGCAAGAACAACAACAACAACAAGAACAACAACAAGAACAACAAGAACAACAAGATCAACAAAAACAACAACTACAACAAGAACAGCAAGAACAACAACAACAAGAAGAACAACAAGAACAGAAAGAACAACAAGGACAACAAGAACAAGAACAGCAAGAAAAACAACAAAAACAACAACAAAAATAAGAACAACAAGAACAACAAGAACCACAAGAACAACAAGAACAACAAGAACAACAAGAACAACAAGAACAACAAGAACAACAAGAACAACAAGAACAACAAGAACAACAAGAACAACAAGAACAACAAGAACAACAAGAACAACAAGAACAACAAGAACAACACGAACAACAAGAACAACAAGAACAACAAGAACAACAAGAACAACAAGAACAACAAGAACTACAACAATAACAAGGACAACAACTACAACTACAACAAGAACAGCAAGAACAACAACAACAACAAGAACAACAACAAGAACAACAAGAACAACAAGATGAACAAAAACAACAACTACAACAAGAACAGCAAGAATAACAACAACAACAAGAACAACAAGAACAGAAAGAACAACAAGGACAACAAGAACAAGAACAGCAAGAGCAACAACAACAAGAACCACATGAACAACAACAACAAGAACAACAAGAACAACAACAACAACAGGAACAACAAGAACCACAACGACAAGAACAACAACAACAAGAACCACAACGACAAGAACAACAACAACAAGAACAACAAAAACAAGAACAACAAGAACAACAACAAGAACAACAAGAGCAACAAGAACAACAAGAGCAACAAGAACAACAAGAGCAACAAGAGCAACAAGAACAACAAGATCAACAAGAACAACAAGCACAACAAGAACAACAAGGACAACAACAACAAGAACAACAAGGACAACAACAACAACAAGGACAACTAGAACAACAACAAGAAGAACAACAAGAACAACATGAACAGCAAAAACAACAAGAACAACAAGAACAACAAGAACAACAAGAACAACAAGAACAACAAGAACAACAAGAACAACAAGAACAACAAGAACAACAAGAACAACAAGAACAACAAGAACAACAAGAACAACAAGAACAACAAGAACAACCAGAACAACAAGAGCAACAAGAACAACAAGAACAACAAGAACAACAAGAACAACAAGAACAACAAGAACAACAAGAACAACAAGGACAACAACAACAAGAACAACAAGATCAACATGAACAGAAAGAACAGCAAGAACAACAAGAACAACAAGAACAACAAGAACAACAAGAACAGGAAGAACAACAACAACAACAAGAATAACAAAAACAAGAACAACAACAAGAACAACACGAACCACAACAAGAACAACAAGAACAACACGAACCACAACAAGAACAACAACAACAAGAAGATCAACAAGAACAACAAGAACAACAAGTACAACAAGTGCAACAAGTGCAACAAGAACAAGAACAGCAAGAACAACAACAACAAGAACTGCAAGAACAACAACAACAACAACAAGAACAACAGGAACAACAACAGCAAGAACAACAAGAACAACAAGAACAACGTGAGCAACAAGAGCAACAAGAACAAGAACAACAACATCTACCAGAACCACAACAACATGAACAACAAGAACAACAAGAAAAACAAGAACAGGAACAACAACATCAACCAGAACAACAACAACATGAACAACAAGAACAACAACAGCAGCAACAACAACAAGGACAACAAGAACAACAAGAACAACAAGAACAACAAGAACAACGAGAACAACGAGAACAACGAGAACAACGAGAACAACGAGAACAACGAGAACAACAACAAGAACAACAACAACAACTAGAACAACAAGAACAACAAGAACACCAAGAACAACTAGAACAACAAGAACAACAAGAACATCAAGAACAACAACAACATGAACAACAAGAACATCAACAACCAGAACAACAAGAACAACAACAGCAACAAGAGCAACAAGAGCAACAAGAGCAACAAGAACAACAAGGACAACAACAACAAGAACAACAAGATCAACATGAACAGAAAGAACAGCAAGAACAACAAGAACAACAAGAACAACAAGAACAACAAGAACAACAAGAACAACAAGAACAACAAGAACAACAAGAACAACAAGAACAACAAGAACAACAAGAACAACAAGAACAACAAGAACAACAAGAACAACAAGAACAACAAGAACAACAAGAACAACAAGAACAACAAGAACAACAAGAACAACAAGGACAACAAGAACAACAAGAACAACAAGAACAACAAGAACAACAAGAACAACAAGAACAACAAGAACAACAAGAGCAACAAGAACAAGAACAGCAAGAACAACAACAACAACAACAACAACAAGAACAACAGGAACAACAACAGCAAGAACAACAAGAACAACAAGAACAACAAGAACAACAAGAGCAACAAGAACAACAAGAACAAGAACAACAACATCTACCAGAACCACAACAACATGAACAGCAAGAACAAGAACAACAACAACAACAACAAGAACAACGACAACAAGAACATTGGGAACAACAACAGCAAGAACAACAAGGACAAAAAGAATAACAAGAACAAGAAGAACAACAAGAACAACAAGAACAACAAGAACAACGAGAACAACGAGAACAACGAGAACAACGAGAACAACGAGAACAACGAGAACAACGAGCACAACGAGAACAACGAGAACAACGAGAACAACGGGAACAACAAGAACAACCAGAACAGCAAGAAAAACAACAAGAACAACAAGATCAACAATAACAACAAGAACAACAAGAACAACAAGAACAACAAGAACAACAAGAACAACAAGAACAACAAGAACAACAAGAACAACAAGAACAACAAGATCAACAAAAACAACAAGAACAGCAAGAACAACAACAACAACAACAAGAACAACAAGAACAGAAAGAACAACAAGGACAACAAGAACAAGAACAGCAAGAGCAACAACAACAAGAACCGCATGAACAACAACAACAAGAACAACAGGAACAACAACAAGAACAACAAGAGCAACAAGAACAACAAGAAAAACAAGAACAAGAACAACAACATCAACCAGAACAACAACAACATGAACAACAAGAACAACAACAGCAACAACAACTAGAACAACAAGAACAACAAGAACACCAAGAACACCCAGAACAAAAAGAACAACAAGAACAACAAGAACAACAAGAACATCAAGAACAACAACAACATGAACAACAAGAACATCAACAACCAGAACAACAAGAACAACAACAGCAACAAGAGCAACAAAAGCAACAAGAGCAACAAGAACGACAAGAACAACAAGAACAACAAGATCAACAAGAGCAACAAGAGCAACAAGAACAACAAGAACAACAAGAACAACAAGAACAGCAAGAACAAGAACAGCAAGAAAAACAACAAAAACAAAAACAAAAATAAGAACAACAAGAACAACAAGAACAACAAGAACAACAAGAACAACAAGAACAACAAGAACAACAAGAACAACAAGAACAACAAGAACAACAAGAACAACAAGAACAACAAGAACAACAAGAACAACAAGAACAACAAGAACAACAAGAACAACAAGAACAACAAGAACAACAAGAACAACAAGAACAACAAGAACAACAAGAACTACAACAATAACAAGGACAACAACTACAACTACAACAAGAACAGCAAGAACAACAACAACAACAAGAGCAACAAGAGCAACAAGAGCAACAAGAACAACAAGAACAACAAGAACAACAACGACAACAAGAACAACAAGAACATCAAGAACAACAAGAACAACAACAACATGAACAACAAGAACATCAACAACCAGAACAACAAGAACAACAAGAACAACAAGAACAACAAGAACAACAAGAACAACAAGAACAACAAGAACAACAAGAACAACAAGAACAACAAGAACAACAAGAACAACAAGAACAACAAGAACAACAAGAACAACAAGAACAACAAGAACTACAACGACAACAAGGACAACAAGAACAACAAGAACAACAAGAACAACAGGAACAACAAGAACAACAAGAACAACAAGAACAACAAGAACAACAAGAACAACAAGAACAACAAGAACAACAAGAACAACAAGAACAACAAGAACAACAAGAACAACAAGAACAACAAGAACAACAAGAACAACAAGAACAACAAGAACAACAAGAACAACAAGAACAACAAGAACAACAAGAACAACAAGAACAACAAGAACAACAAGAACAACAAGAACAACAAGAACAACAAGAACAACAAGAACAACAAGAACAACAAGAACAACAAGAACAACAAGAACAACAAGAACAACAAGAACAACAAGAACAACAAGAACAACAAGAACAACAAGAACAACAAGAACAACAAGAACAACGAGAACAATGAGAACAACGAGAACAACGAGAACAACAAGAACAACAAGAACAACAAGAACATCAAGAACAACAACAACATGAACAACAAGAGCATCAACAACCAGAACAACAACAACAACAACATCAACAAGAACAAAAAGAACAACAACAACATGAACAACAAGAACATCAACAACCAGAACAACAAGAACAACAACAGCAACAAGAGCAACAAGAGCAACAAGAGCAACAAGAGCAACAAGAGCAACAAGAACAACAAGAGCAACAAGAACAACAAGAACAACAAGAACAACAAGAACAACAAGAACAACAAGAACAACAAGAACAACAAGAACAACAAGAACAACGAGAACAACGAGAACAACGAGAACAACGAGAACAACGAGAACGACGAGAACGACGAGAACGACGAGAACGACGAGAACAACAAGAACAACAAGAACAACAAGAACAACAAGAGCAACAAGAACAACAAGAACAACAAGAACAACAAGAACAACAAGAACAACAAGAACAACAAGAACAACAAGAACAACAAGAACAACGAGAACAACGAGAACAACGAGAACAACGAGAACAACGAGAACGACGAGAACGACGAGAACGACGAGAACGACGAGAACAACGAGAACAACGAGAACAACAAGAACAACAAGAGCAACAAGAACAACAAGAACAACAAGAACAACGAGAACAACAAGAACAACAAGAACAACAAGAACAACAAGAACAAGAACAGCAAGAACAACAAGAACAACGAGAACAACGAGAACAACGAGAACAACGAGAACAACGAGAACAACGAGAACAACGAGAACAACAAGAGCAAGAACAGGAAGAACAACAACAACAAGAACAACAAAAACAAGAACAACAACAAGAACAACACGAACAACAACAAGAACAACAAGAACAACAAGAACAACAAGAACAACAAGAACAACAAGAACTACAACAATAACAAGGACAACAACTACAACTACAACAAGAACAGCAAGAACAACAACAACAACAAGAGCAACAAGAGCAACAAGAGCAACAAGAACAACAAGAACAACAAGAACAACAACGACAACAAGAACAACAAGAACATCAAGAACAACAAGAACAACAACAACATGAACAACAAGAACATCAACAACCAGAACAACAAGAACAACAAGAACAACAAGAACAACAAGAACAACAAGAACAACAAGAACAACAAGAACAACAAGAACAACAAGAACAACAAGAACAACAAGAACAACAAGAACAACAAGAACAACAAGAACAACAAGAACTACAACGACAACAAGGACAACAAGAACAACAAGAACAACAAGAACAACAGGAACAACAAGAACAACAAGAACAACAAGAACAACAAGAACAACAAGAACAACAAGAACAACAAGAACAACAAGAACAACAAGAACAACAAGAACAACAAGAACAACAAGAACAACAAGAACAACAAGAACAACAAGAACAACAAGAACAACAAGAACAACAAGAACAACAAGAACAACAAGAACAACAAGAACAACAAGAACAACAAGAACAACAAGAACAACAAGAACAACAAGAGCAACAAGAACAACAAGAACAACAAGAACAACAAGAACAACAAGAACAACGAGAACAACGAGAACAACGAGAACAACGAGAACAACAAGAACAACAAGAACAACAAGAACATCAAGAACAACAACAACATGAACAACAAGAGCATCAACAACCAGAACAACAACAACAACAACATCAACAAGAACAAAAAGAACAACAACAACATGAACAACAAGAACATCAACAACCAGAACAACAAGAACAACAACAGCAACAAGAGCAACAAGAGCAACAAGAGCAACAAGAGCAACAAGAGCAACAAGAACAACAAGAACAACAACGACAACAAGAACAACAAGAACAACAAGAACAACAAGAACAACAAGAACAACAAGAACAACAAGAACAACAAGAGCAACAAGAACAACAAGAACAACAAGAACAACAAGAACAACAAGAACAACAAGAACAACAAGAACAACAAGAACAACAAGAACAACAAGAACAACAAGAACAACAAGAACAACAAGAGCAACAAGAACAACAAGAACAACAAGAACAACAAGAACAACAAGAACAACAAGAACAACAAGAACAACAAGAACAACAAGAACAACAAGAACAACAAGAACAACGAGAACAACGAGAACAACGAGAACAACGAGAACAACGAGAACGACGAGAACGACGAGAACGACGAGAACGACGAGAACAACGAGAACAACGAGAACAACAAGAACAACAAGAGCAACAAGAACAACAAGAACAACAAGAACAACGAGAACAACAAGAACAACAAGAACAACAAGAACAACAAGAACAAGAACAGCAAGAACAACAAGAACAACGAGAACAACGAGAACAACGAGAACAACGAGAACAACGAGAACAACGAGAACAACGAGAACAACAAGAGCAAGAACAGGAAGAACAACAACAACAAGAACAACAAAAACAAGAACAACAACAAGAACAACACGAACAACAACAAGAACAACAAGAACAACAAGAACAACAAGAACAACAAGAACAACAAGAACAACAAGAACAACAAGAACAACAAGAACAACAAGAACAACAAGAACAACAAGAACAACAAGAACAACAAGAACAACAAGAACAACAAGAACAACAAGAACAACAAGAACAACAAGAACAACAAGAACAACAAGAACAACAAGAACAACAAGAACAACAAGAACAACAAGAACAACAAGAACAACAAGAACAACAAGAACAACAAGAGCAACAAGAACAAGAACAACAAGAACAACAACAACAACAACAACAAGAACAACAGGAACAACAACAGCAAGAACAACAAGAACAACAAGAACAACAAGAGCAACAAGAACAACAAGAACAAGAACAACAACATCTACCAGAACCACAACAACATGAACAGCAAGAACAAGAACAACAACAACAACAACAATAACAACGACAACAAGAACATTGGGAACAACAACAGCAAGAACAACAAGGACAAAAAGAATAACAAGAACAAGAAGAACAACATGAACAACAAGAACAACAAGAACAACAAGAACAACAAGAACAACGAGAACAACGAGAACAACGAGAACAACGAGAACAACGAGAACAACGAGAACAACGAGAACAACGAGAACAACGAGAACAACAAGAACAACCAGAACAGCAAGGAGAACAACAAGAACAACAAGAACAACAAGAACAACAAGATCAACAATAACAACAAGAACAACAAGAACAACAAGAACAACAAGATCAACAATAACAACAAGAACAACAAGAACAACAAGAACAACAAGAACAACAAGAACAACAAGAACAACAAGAACAACAAGAACTACAACAATAACAAGGACAGCAACAACAACTACAACAAGAACAGCAAGAACAACAACAAGAACGACAAGAACAACAACAAGAACAACAAGAACAACAAGATCAACAAAAACAACATCTACAACAAGAACAGCAAGAACAACAACAACAACAACAAGAACAACAAGAACAGAAAGAACAACAAGGACAACAAGAACAAGATCAGCAAGAGCAACAACAACAAGAACCGCATGAACAACAACAACAAGAACAATAAGAACAACAACAAGAACAACAAGAGCAACAAGAACAACAAGAGCAACAAGAACAACAAGAACAACAAGAAAAACAAGAACAAGAACAACAACATCAACCAGAACAACAACAACATGAACAACAAGAACAACAACAGCAACAACAACAACAAGGACAACAAGAACAACAAGAGCAAAAAGAACAACAAGAACAACGAGAACAACGAGAACAACGGGAACAACGAGAACAACAACAAGAACAACAACAACAACAACAACAACAACTAGAACTACAAGAACAACAAGAACACCAAGAACACCCAGAACAAAAAGAACAACAAGAATAACAAGAACAACAAGAACATCAAGAACAACAACAACATGAACAACAAGAACATCAACAACCAGAACAACAAGAACAACAACTGCAACAAGAGCAACAAAAGCAACAAGAGCAACAAGAACGACAAGAACAACAAGAACAACAAGATCAACAAGAGCAACAAGAGCAACAAGAACAACAAGAACAACAAGAACAACAAGAACAACAAAAACAAGAACAGCAAGAAAAACAACAAAAACAACAACAAAAATAAGAACAACAACAACAACAAGAACAACAAGAACAACAAGAACAACAAGAACAACAAGAACAACAAGAACAACAAGAACAACAAGAACAACAAGAACAACAAGAACAACAAGAACAACAAGAACAACAAGAACAACAAGAACAACAAGAACAACAAGAACAACAAGAACAACAAGAACAACAAGAACAACAAGAACAACAAGAACAACAAGAACAACAAGAACAACAAGAACTACAACAATAACAAGGACAACAACTACAACTACAACAAGAACAGCAAGAACAACAACAAGAACAACAAGAACAACAAGATCAACAAAAACAACAACTACAACAAGAACAGCAAGAACAACAACGACAAGAAGAACAACAAGAACAGAAAGAACAACAAGGACAACAAGAACAAGAACAGCAAGTGCAACAACAACAAGAACCACATGAACAACAACAACAAGAACAACAAGAACAACAACAACAACAGGAACAACAAGAACCACAACGACAAGAACAACAACAACAAGAACAACAAAAACAAGAACAACAAGAACAACAACAAGAACAACAAGAGCAACAAGAACAACAAGAGCAACAAGAACAACAAGAGCAACAAGAGCAACAAGAACAACAAGATCAACAAGAACAACAAGCACAACAAGAACAACAAGGACAACAACAACAAGAACAACAAGGACAACAACAACAACAAGGACAACTAGAACAACAACAAGAAGAACAACAAGAACAACATGAACAGCAAAAACAACAAGAACAACAAGAACAACAAGATCAACAAGAACAACAAGAACAACAAGAACAACAAGAACAACAAGGACAACAACAACAAGAACAACAAGATCAACATGAACAGAAAGAACAGCAAGAACAACAAGAACAACAAGAACAACAAGAACAACAAGAACAAGAACAGGAAGAACAACAACAACAACAAGAATAACAAAAACAAGAACAACAACAAGAACAACACGAACCACAACAAGAACAACAAGAACAACACGAACCACAACAAGAACAACAACAACAAGAAGATCAACAAGAACAACAAGAACAACAAGAACAACAAGAACAACAAGTGCAACAAGAACAAGAACAGCAAGAACAACAACAACAAGAACTGCAAGAACAACAACAACAACAACAAGAACAACAGGAACAACAACAGCAAGAGCAACAAGAACAACAAGAACAACATGAGCAACAAGAGCAACAAGAACAAGAACAACAACATCTACCAGAACCACAACAACATGAACAACAAGAACAACAAGAAAAACAAGAACAGGAACAACAACATCAACCAGAACAACAACAACATGAACAACAAGAACAACAACAGCAGCAACAACAACAAGGACAACAAGAACAACAAGAACAACAAGAACAAAAAGAACAACAAGAACAACGAGAACAACGAGAACAACGAGAACAACGAGAACAACGAGAACAACAACAAGAACAACAACAACAACAACAACAACTAGAACAACAAGAACAACAAGAACACCAAGAACAACAAGAACAACAAGAACAACAAGAACATCAAGAACAACAACAACATGAACAACAAGAACATCAACAACCAGAACAACAAGAACAACAACAGCAACAAGAGCAACAAGAGCAACAAGAGCAACAAGAACAACAAGGACAACAACAACAAGAACAACAAGATCAACATGAACAGAAAGAACAGCAAGAACAACAAGAACAACAAGAACAACAAGAGCAACAAGAACAACAAGAACAACAAGAACAACAAGAACAACAAGAACAACAAGAACAACAAGAACAACAAGAGCAACAAGAACAACAAGAACAACAAGAACAACAAGAACAACAAGAACAACAAGAACAACAAGAACAACAAGAACAACAAGAACAACAAGAACAACAAGAACAACAAGAACAACAAGAACAACAAGAACAACAAGAACAACAAGAGCAACAAGAACAAGAACAGCAAGAACAACAACAACAACAACAACAAGAACAACAGGAACAACAACAGCAAGAACAACAAGAACAACAAGAACAACAAGAACAACAAGAGCAACAAGAACAACAAGAACAAGATCAACAACATCTACCAGAACCACAACAACATGAACAGCAAGAACAAGAACAACAACAACAACAACAAGAACAACGACAACAAGAACATTGGGAACAACAACAGCAAGAACAACAAGGACAAAAAGAATAACAAGAACAAGAAGAACAACAAGAACAACAAGAACAACAAGAACAACAAGAACAACAAGAACAACGAGAACAACGAGAACAACGAGAACAACGAGAACAACGAGAACAACGAGAACAACGAGAACAACAAGAACAACCAGAACAGCAAGAAGAACAACAAGAACAACAAGATCAACAATAACAACAAGAACAACAAGAACAACAAGAACAACAAGAACAACAAGAACAACAAGAACAACAAGAACAACAAGATCAACAAAAACAACATCTACAACAAGAACAGCAAGAACAACAACAACAACAACAAGAACAACAAGAACAGAAAGAACAACAAGGACAACAAGAACAAGAACAGCAAGAGCAACAACAACAAGAACCGCATGAACAACAACAACAAGAACAACAAGAACAACAACAAGAACAACAAGAGCAACAAGAACAACAAGAAAAACAAGAACAAGAACAACAACATCAACCAGAACAACAACAACATGAACAACAAGAACAACAACAGCAACAACAACAACAACAACAACAACAACTAGAACAACAAGAACAACAAGAACACCAAGAACACCCAGAACAAAATGAACAACAAGAACAACAAGAACAACAAGAACATCAAGAACAACAACAACATGAACAACAAGAACATCAACAACCAGAACAACAAGAACAACAACAGCAACAAGAGCAACAAAAGCAACAAGAGCAACAAGAACGACAAGAACAACAAGAACAACAAGATCAACAAGAGCAACAAGAGCAACAAGAACAACAAGAACAACAAGAACAACAAGAACAGCAAGAACAAGAACAGCAAGAAAAACAACAAAAACAACAACAAAAATAAGAACAACAACAACAACAAGAACAACAAGAACAACAAGAACAACAAGAACAACAAGAACAACAAGAACAACAAGAACAACAAGAACAACAAGAACAACAAGAACGACAACAATAACAAGGACAACAACTACAACTACAACAAGAACAGCAAGAACAACAACAACAACAAGAACAACAACAAGAACAACAAGAACAACAAGATCAACAAAAACAACAACTACAACAAGAACAGCAAGAACAACAACAACAAGAAGAACAACAAGAACAGAAAGAACAACAAGGACAACAAGAACAAGAACAGCAAGAGCAACAACAACAAGAACCACATGAACAACAACAACAAGAACAACAAGAACAACAAGAACAACAACAACAACAGGAACAACAAGAAACACAACGACAAGAACAACAACAACAAGAACAACAAAAACAAGAACAACAAGAACAACAACAAGAACAACAAGAGCAACAAGAACAACAAGAGCAACAAGAACAACAAGAGCAACAAGAGCAACAAGAACAACAAGATCAACAAGAACAACAAGCACAACAAGAACAGCAAGGACAACAACAACAAGAACAACAAGGACAACAACAACAACAAGGACAACTAGAACAACAACAAGAAGAACAACAAGAACAACATGAACAGCAAAAACAACAAGAACAACAAGAACAACAAGAACAACAAGAACAACAAGAACAACAAGAACAAGAACAGGAAGAACAACAACAACAACAAGAACAACAAAAACAAGAACAACAACAAGAACAACACGAACAACAACAAGAACAACAACAACAAGAACAACAAGAACAACAAGAACAACAACAACAACAAGAACAACAAGAACAACAAGAACAACAAGAGCAACAAGAACAACAAGAACAACAAGAACAACAAGGACAACAACAACAAGAACAACAAGATCAACATGAACAGAAAGAACAGCAAGAACAACAAGAACAACGAGAACAACAAGAACAACAAGAACAAGAACAGGAAGAACAACAACAACAAGAATAACAAAAACAAGAACAACAACAAGAACAACACGAACCACAACAAGAACAACAAGAACAACACGAACCACAACAAGAACAACAACAACAAGAAGATCAACAAGAACAACAAGAACAACAAGAACAACAAGTGCAACAAGAACAAGAACAGCAAGAACAACAACAACAAGAACTGCAAGAACAACAACAACAACAACAAGAACAACAGGAACAACAACAGCAAGAACAACAAGAACAACAAGAACAACATGAGCAACAAGAACAAGAACAACAACATCTACCAGAACCACAACAACATGAACAACAAGAACAACAAGAAAAACAAGAACAAGAACAACAACATCAACCAGAACAACAACAACATGAACAACAAGAACAACAACAGCAGCAACAACAACAAGGACAACAAGAACAACAAGAACAACAAGAACAAAAAGAACAACAAGAACAACGAGAACAACGAGAACAACGAGAACAACGAGAACAACGAGAACAACGAGAACAACGAGAACAACAACAAGAACAACAACAACAACAACAACAACTAGAACAACAAGAACAACAAGAACACCAAGAACAACAAGAACAACAAGAACAACAAGAACATCAAGAACAACAACAACATGAACAACAAGAACATCAACAACCAGAACAACAGGAACAACAAGAGCAACAAGAGCAACAAGAGCAACAAGAGCAACAAGAACAACAAGGACAACAACAACAAGAACAACAAGATCAACAAGAACAGAAAGAACAGCAAGAACAACAAGAACAACAAGAACAACAAGAACAACAAGAACAACAAGAACAACAAGAACAACAAGAACAACAAGAACAACAAGAACAACAAGAACAACAAGAGCAACAAGAACAACAAGAACAAGAACAACAACATCTACCAGAACCACAACAACATGAACAGCAAGAACAAGAACAACAGCAACAACAACAAGAACAACGGCAACAAGAACATTGGGAACCACAACAGCAAGAACAACAAGGACAAAAAGAATAACAAGAACAAGAAGAACAACAAGAACAACAAGAACTACAAGAACAACAAGAACAACAAGAACAACGAGAACAACGAGAACAACGAGAACAACGAGAACAACGAGAACAACGAGAACAACAAGAACAACAAGAACTACAACAATAACAAGGACAACAACAACAACTACAACAAGAACAGCAAGAACAACAACAAGAACAACAAGAACAACAACAAGAACAACAAGAACAACATGATCAACAAAAACAACATCTACAACAAGAACAGCAAGAACAACAACAACAACAACAAGAACAACAAGAACAGAAAGAACAACAAGGACAACAAGAACAAGAACAGCAAGAGCAACAACAACAAGAACCGCATGAACAACAACAACAAGAACAACAAGAACAACAACAAGAACAACAAGAGCAACAAGAACAACAAGAAAAACAAGAACAAGAACAACAACATCAACCAGAACAACAACAACATGAACAACAAGAACAACAACAGCAACAACAACAACAACAACTAGAACAACAAGAACAACAAGAACACCAAGAACACCCAGAACAAAAAGAACAACAAGAACAACAAGAACAACAAGAACAACAAGAACATCAAGAACAACAACAACATGAACAACAAGAACATCAACAACCAGAACAACAAGAACAACAACAGCAACAAGAGCAACAAAAGCAACAAGAGCAACAAGAACGACAAGAACAACAAAAACAACAACAAAAATAAGAACAACAACAACAACAAGAACAACAAGAACAACAAGAACAACAAGACCAACAAGAACAACAAGAACAACAAGAACAACAAGAACAACAAGAACAACAAGAACTACAACAATAACAAGGACAACAACTACAACTACAACAAGAACAGCAAGAACAACAACAACAACAAGAACAACAACAAGAACAACAAGAACAACAAGATCAACAAAAACAACAACTACAACAAGAACAGCAAGAACAACAACAACAAGAAGAACAACAAGAACAGAAAGAACAACAAGGACAACAAGAACAAGAACAGCAAGAGCAACAACAACAAGAACCACAAGAACAACAACAACAACAGGAACAACAAGAACCACAACGACAAGAACAACAACAACAAGAACAACAAAAACAAGAACAACAAGAACAACAACAAGAACAACAAGAGCAACAAGAACAACAAGAGCAACAAGAACAACAAGAGCAACAAGAGCAACAAGAACAACAAGATCAACAAGAGCAACAAGCACAACAAGAACAACAAGGACAACAACAACAAGAACAACAAGCTCAACAACAACAACAAGGACAACTAGAACAACAACAAGAAGAACAACAAGAACAACATGAACAGCAAAAACAACAAGAACAACAAGAACAACAAGAACAACAAGAACAACAAGAACAACAAGAACAAGAACAGGAAGAACAACAACAACAACATGAACAACAAAAACAAGAACAACAACAAGAACAACACGAACAACAACAAGAACAACAAGAACAAGAACAACAAGAACAACAAGAACAACAACAACAACAAGAACAACAAGAACAACAAGAACAACAAGAGCAACAAGAACAAGAACAGCAAGAGCAACAACAACAAGAACAGCAAGAACAACAACAACAACAACAACAACAAGAACAACAGGAACAACAACAGCAAGAACAACAAGAACATCAAGAACAACAACAACAAGAACAACAACAACAACAACAAGAACATCAAGAACAACAAGAGCAACAAGAACATCAAGAGCAACAAGAGCAACAAGAACAAGAACAGCAAGAACAACAACATCAACAACAAGAACAACAAAAACAAGAACAACAACGACAACAAGAACAAGAACAACAAGAACAATAAGAACAACAAGAACAACAAGAGCAACAAGTACAACAAGAACAACAAGGACAACAACAACAACAACAACAACAACAAGAATAACAAGAGCAACAAGAACAAGAACAGCAAGAGCAACAACAACAACAACAAGAACAACAAAAACAAGAACAACAACAACAACAACCGGAACAACAAGAACAACCGGAACAACAAGAACAACAAGAACAACCAGAACAACAACAACATCAACAACAACAAGAACAACAAGAACAGCAAGAACAACAACAAAAACAACCAGAACAACAACAACAACAAGAACAACAAGAACAACAACAACATGAACAACAAGAACATCAACAATCAGAACAACAAGAACAACAACAGCAACAAGAGCAACAAGAGCAACAAGAGCAACAAGAACAACAAGAACAACAAGAACAACAAGAACAAGAACAGGAAGAACAACAACAACAACAAGAACAACAAAAACAAGAACAACAACAAGAACAACACGAACAACAACAAGAACAACAATAACAACAAGAACAACAAGAACAACAAGAACAACAAGAGCAACAAGAACAAGAACAGCAAGAACAACAACAACAAGAACAGCAAGAACAACAACAACAACAACAACTACAACAACAGGAACAACAACAGCAAGAACAACAAGAACAACAAGAACAACAAGAAAAACAAGAACAAGAACAACAACATCAACCAGAACAACAACAGCATTAACAACAAGAACAACAACAGCAACAACAACAACAACAAGGACAACAAGAACAACAAGAACAAAAAGAACAACAAGAACAACGAGAACAACGAGAACAACAACAAGAACAACAACAACAACTAGAACAACAAGAACAACAAGAACACCAAGAACAACAAGAACAACAAGAACAACAAGAACAACAAGAACATCAAGAACAACACCAACATGAACAACAAGAGCATCAACAACCAGAACAACAACAACAACAACATCAACAAGAACAAGAAGAACAACAAGAACAACAAGAGCAACAAGAGCAACAATAACAACAAGAACAACAAGAACAACAAGAACAACAAGAACAAAAGAACAACAAGAACAACAAGAACAAGAACAACAACATCAACCAGAACAACAACAACATGAACAACAAGAACAACAACAGCAACAACAACAACAAGGACAACAAGAACAACAAGAACAAAAAGAACAACAAGAACAACGAGAACAACGAGAACAACGAGAACAACAACAAGAACAACAACAACAACTAGAACAACAAGAACAACAAGAACACCAAGAACAACAAGAACAACAAGAACAACAAGAACATCAAGAACAACACCAACATGAACAACAAGAGCATCAACTACCAGAACAACAACAACAACAACATCAACAAGAACAAAAAGAACAACAACAACATGAACAACAAGAACATCAACAACCAGAACAACAAGAACAACAACAGCAACAAGAGCAACAAGAGCAACAAGAGCAACAAGAACAACAAGAACAACAACGACAACAAGGACAACAAGAACATCAAGAACAACAAGAACAACAACAACATGAACAACAAGAACATCAACAACCAGAACAACAAGAACAACAAGAACAACAAGAACAACAAGAACAACAAGAACAACAAGAACTACAACGACAACAAGGACAACAAGAACAACAAGAACAACAAGAACAACAGGAACAACAAGAACAACAAGAACAACAAGAACAACAAGAACAACAAGAACAACAAGAACAACAAGAACAACAAGAACAACAGGAACAACAAGAACAACAAGAACAACAGGAACAACAAGAACAACAAGAACAACAAGAACAACAAGAACAACAAGAACAACAAGAACAACAAGAACAACAAGAACAACAAGAACAACAAGAACAACAAGAACAACAAGAACAACAAGAACAACAAGAACAACAAGAACAACAAGAACAACAAGAACAACAAGAACAACAAGAACAACGAGAACAACGAGAACAACGAGAACAACGAGAACAACGAGAACAACAAGAACA